>NC_135020.1:4338436-4413436 GCF_051020955.1 Megalopta genalis | reverse complement strand
ATAGTGGCACGTGGTTTCCGAATTGCCTTCGAGTAGTGGGATGTGGCCTCCGAATTGCCTTCGAATAGTGACATGTGGCCTCTGAATTGCCTTCGAATAGTGACATGTGGCCTCTGAATTGCCTTCGAATAGTGGCACGTGGTCTCCGAATTGCCTTCGAATAGTGGAATGTGGCCTCCGAATTGCCTTCGAATAGTGGGATGTGGCCTCCGAATTGCCTTCGAATAGTGACATGTGGCCTCTGAATTGCCTTCGAATAGTGACATGTGGCCTCTGAATTGCCTTCGAATAGTGGGATGTGGCCTCCGAATTGCCTTCGAATAGTGGGATGTGGCCTCCGAATTGCTTTCGAATAGTGACATGTGGCCTCTGAATTGCCTTCGAATAGTGACATGTGGCCTCTGAATTGCCTTCGAATAGTGGGATGTGGCCTCCGAATTACCTTCGAATAGTGGCATGTTGTCTTCGAATTGCCTTCGAATAGTGGCATGTGGCCTCCGAATTGCCTTCGAATAGTGACATGTGGCCTCCGAATTGCCTTCGAATAGTGGCATGTGGCCAAAGTTAAGTCATCATTTTTATTCTAGCATTACTATGTATTTATATTAATTTGCCTTTTATATCAATGTTGCCTTTTTCCCCCCTGCCCCGAGTTTCCATAAAAACGAGTCACGAGACTCGAAGAATCGTGTCTGAGTGTCTCATGATTACCGTCTTCGATTCCGAGCTCCAGGCCTTCTAAGGATAATTTACTGTACACATACAATTTTCAAGGTATATTCGTAGTATAACCGAGCGGTGTGTGATTCTACGTGAAAAAGTAAAAAATAATTTGGTATAACATTTCTTTATCCGGGGCTCCGTTTTCGAAAAAATCGGCTTTAAAATTTGCTCATCTTTGTAAAGGATTTAGTTCTCGTCTAGTCTTCTATCGCACTTGTCTCCACCTCCGAGATAATGTTTACAAACATTAATTGTTGCGAACTATGTAAGTAGTAAACGAAATGTTTCCATCGTTGTCAATGTTTGTTAACACAATCTCGGACGGAGGCAACTGCGGTAGAAGAATAGACGACAACTAAATCATTTACAAAGATGAACAAACTTTAAAGTCAATTTTCTCGAGAACGGAGCCGCGGACAAGATAATGTTATACTTTGTTCTTATTTTTTTCACGTAGAATCATCGCCTGCTCGGTTGTACTAGGAATGCCGGACCACCCTGTATATTTTACATTATAACAAAAATAAGGTAAATATATAGAAGAAAATTAAATTTTTTTCTGACAATATATCCACCGCATTTTTCTAATTACTTCGTGGACTAATTACGGCATCCGTCTTATTTGATTTTCTATTATTTCTGATGCTATTTGGTTGCATGTATTTTGTAGTGTGTTCCACATATTAACACATTAAAGGCGGAAGTCGTAGTACGACGATTTATCTCGTCTTCTCATAAATATGTACTTTAAAACATTTTTTGTAATTAGTGTTTAGTTCTTTTAGTTTTAAGAGTTTAAATAAACTTTTTTAAGTCTAAATTTTTTTATGATTACACAAAATATCGCCCGCTCTAGGACAAAAAACGAGGCGGGGCGGTCGCCGCGTTACCTAGCATACTTTCGTCAAGATCCCCCGCCTTTAATGTGTTAAAATAAAATATCGAGAAACAATGCGCGTAGTACTGAACGAAGAGTATGAAATGAACTCGGCATACGTTTTCAATGAACAAAACGCAATAAACTTAAAAACTTATTGCGTAAACGACGAACTTTAAGATATTCACATGAAATGAGACAAAAACCATGCTTACGTCAGCAGCGTCTGATTTTTCAATTTTAATTTTGCATTTTATCGATTTTCATGAAAATCGTACGAAATTATGAATTCTGACCGACTTTCTGGGAAAAGCTACCGGTTTGCGATAGCACAATTTTTCAAACGTGTTTTCTACTGATGGAAATTTTAAAAGCTCTCGCTCGCATCAAGCACTCCAAAATGTAGACGCAATAAGGGAAGCAAAACCGTAATTTATGTAAGCTGGCAATGTAAACCCCGGGATACCAAAAGAGCAAGATTAATCAAAAACATGCAAAAATAAAGGTGGAATTACCTCTCTGTGTAAAAGCGTTCATTATCCGGCCAACATCGTGGATGTGTATTTACCGATCCTCTTTACCGAGTGGATGTAACTTATGTATCTATCAATATATACATTATACATGAAAGTAATGTACTCGTTTACGGTGAAATTGACGTTTGAAATGATCAACAAAAAAAGATGAAATGACTTTCGGAGTAACGAAATTCGCCCTCGTCGAACGAATTTGATATTCCGTTCTTTCGACGATATATTATAAATTGCAGATTAATTTTTGCTAAAATTAGATTTGCTACAATATCAATTTATTACAGCAATTAGATGAACGCGAGAGTTTAAACTTAAAAACCTCCGATAAAACTGTTAGTTGCGTCTTACATCGCGATCAAGTTTTTCACTTTTATATCAAATGCGCATATTATGAAATAACGCGTGTGCTGCCAATATTAATATTAGTTACGCAAAATGAGATCTTTATGCGTAGTTGATGAAAATAGCGGTAACTCATGAAGCTTAACCGTGCGAGGCAGTTAATTACGAATTCGGAACAAAAATAACTCCGTATTCGTTAGCGTAAAGGTACTACGACCGGTGGTGGTAGTGAAATATACTGCACCGTTGGGTTTTTAATTATTTGAGGGAAATGTGAATTACCTTGTGCTCCACGAGCACGCAGAATTTAGAGAAAGAATATCCCTGTTACACGCACAATTTAGCAGACAAAAGGTAATTCCATCGGTGAAGTTTGATTTAACGTACTGAAACTAATTATATGCTCTTCGTTCCTGAGCATGGCAGACCTGCTACGAAAGGAAAACTACTCGAGGCAATCACTTTTTTTTGGTTTTGTAGCGATATCCGTGCATACACGTTTGCACGTAGTTACTAATCGCACAGATGTAGTAATCGCTACATCTGAACAAGCATTTCTTGAAGGACGGTAAGAATGCATTTCTTTTAATATTATTATAATTACTAGGTTTTCAATTTACCTGCAAAGATGGCAGGACTAGAATGAATTGTTATGAATGTCCTATTGACATCCCTTCTATAACTATTCTTTCAAAATTTCGCTATAATTTTGGATACATACTTATTTTATATTAAAAGAATCTATTTTGAATATCTTAATCCTTTGCACTCGAGCGGCGAGTCTGAGGCGCCATTAAAAATTGTTATACCATTTTTCATTCAATAATTGTAACAGTATCAGATTTGTTGTATTTAAAAAACTGTTAAAATTGCAATTATTGTACTTGCCAATAGGCAAAATTTCAGATGCATAAACTGCACTGAATCATGTAAAATAAAAATACTGCAGATCAGAAAGCATCATTTGGATTTCGAATTAAAATAGCTCCGACTGCAAAGGGTTAATCATTTTCAGAACAAATATAGCATGTACAAACGGGATCGTTCTGGCACAAATCAAATAAAAAATGCGATAAATGAAATAATACAGAAAGTGAGTTCAATAAAACCAATTGCTAAACCTTTTAATACATCTTTAACAGTCATTTACATAAAAATTTAAGAAATTCATCTAATATTATTCTCTTTTATTACCCTGACCCATCAATTCAGGAATGAGGCAAAATGCACTTTTTAAAAAAATAGTGTTATTTTTTTCGAAATGGTATAATTAAATAATCGAATGATGTGAGAGAAGTAAAAATCGGTATGTTGTATGCTCGAATGATAAACGAAAAATGAAAGACAATTGAAATTGTTGGGTAACTATTATGTGTGAAACAAGTATAAAAATCTCTATTGAGTATTTTAATATTGTATTTAAGAGACTGATAAAATGTTATTATCAACTGTTAATGTTTTATTATTACACTTGATAAATTGATAACGTCATTATCTATTGTTAATATTTGTAATGTTATATTTAATGATCGGATAAAATATTATCAACTGTTAAACTTTTAATATTAAATTTAATGAGTTGATAATATTTTACTATCAACTGTTAATCTTTTAGTCAATTTAATAAATTGATAAAATATTATTATTAAACAGCGGATGTTTACGCAAAATAAAAATTGTCTAACTTTATTACAAGAAACGTAAGTCGGTTGAAAATGTCGTTTCTCTTTTAATAATTTTAATAAGTTTGACATAATATGAAAAAATATATATATTCTCAAATTCTTCTCATGTCTTTGGAATTTCGTTTTTGATCTAGTCATTTTTGTCAAAAATGCATAAAATCCGCAATCTAATCATTATCAACAGCAAAGTGTAGAAGGTGGTTAATGGTATCATGTAAATTTATAATCAGATAGTTCACCTTCGCTTTAGGTTTTTCAGTTTTTAAAGTTGTAATTGATTTTCCAACTTTTTTAATATCGCGTTCGAAATAAAAGTGTCCCTTTCGCGGCGACTCTCCCACATTCAATCAATTTCGCCAACATCGGCAAGTAGTTCGGATCGTTAGGACTTCTTTGAACGCGAATGAAGTCGAATCTGCCTGCATCGAATCGTGTTTGCCGTTTATTGCGAGCCAGCATCGCAAAACTGTCACCGGTGTGTCCGTAACGTTATTATCCGGCGAGTCGGCGAACAATGCGGCGGCGGATCGATGGGACCGTAGCGAAAGGTGAAAATCTGACGGGAACAGGCATTCCCACGACCGCGTTGCTCTGCCCGAAACTGCCGGGCAGGGCAGGTAAACGGCCCGCGCCCGGAATTTCCGATTAAAACGTGAATAATTGCGGTGGAACACGCGTCAAGCAGCCGCTGGAAAATCGCGACGATCGGCTCGGAACAGCCGCGGAGTTGTTTCCCCGTTCCACGAAATGAAATTGCGCTCTGTGCTAGCTTTCGATGGATATTTAAACCGCGCAATTAACGCTTCCCTACGCTTTAATTCCATAATCGATACGCATCATTGCGCCCATACCGGCTACGACGATACCTCGGGCCGGTTCGTGTTCGTCGACAGCGTTCACTCGTCGACCGGCGTATCGATGAAATTTTGAACAGATCAGGAGTCAAACGGCATCCACGATTCAATGCTGGCTAAACGACAGATTATTCGTCTATGGTTTGTAGTTTCTGTATGATTTGTTGTGTTTCCTGGCGTTTCTATGGAGTGTTCAGTGTAAAATTGTGTTGTAACGATTGGATCCAATTGTTGAGACAAATCTATTTTGATGCGATTTTATGCGACGGAAATCTCGTGAATAGGTCCGGCGAAATTTTCCTGTCAGTCGGTGTTCGTTTCAAATACTCCTCAATCTGGGGTTAAAGGATTGAATCGAATATCTCTGAAACTATTACGCACAGACAAAAATTTCAGCAAAGAGATTGTGCGGGTTTTAATAAGAAATTCTTCTCTGTTTTAGTATATTTTTAAACAAGCAATGTATTTAATGATTCTATCAAAAGTTATCTCGGCTTCGTACATTTTTTTAAAGGCACTGAAATTTTCTCACAGGATTGATGCATTTAAATGAGAAATTTAGGAGAAGGTACTTTCAGTTTCGCTATTATAATAAATAAGTATATCACGTTTCGAATTATACGTGTTTACGTTTCGACAGCAATATTTTTGACGTTCTGACAAATCTTTTTATTGAAATTTGCCAGAGTTTGTTACAAATCCATATACGTAGAAAGTCATGGTTAATTCTATAATAAATACAAGTTACAAATACGAATGAATAACAGATTACGTAAAGGTTTAAAGAAGTTAATTGAGTGACCTGTTTCACGTGAAGCATCCAATCAGATATAATACATTGGAGTTCCTTGAACTTTTCTGCAAACGCATTCTCTAATGATCTCGCAGAGAAATGTGAAGTAAGGAAACTGGAGGCTAGCATCTGCTAAATTAAAAGTATCAAGAAGAGTAGCTTCTTCTAAGAAGATTATCTTTTCGTGGCGTGTAATTTCCATAAAAAGCTTTTTTATGTTTTTAATCATTTCTAAGATAATCAACTGCTTGTATTTACGCTGGATACCCTGCATGTCGCAGCGCGCCGCTACGTGGAAGCGAGTAGAGATAGGCAAGCATCGCGAGTCGTAAGCTTGCAGGCTTTAGAAAATGTCATTCACTCCGACTGGCGTTTCTTTTCTACCCTGCATCTGTGATTTATTCCACCGCATTTCTGCGTATATTTATTCTTTTCCTGAAAGAAATGCATACGTCCAGAATATTAGAGAAATAGCATATATAATATGTGAATATTATTACAATATAAATAATTTTAATGAGATCAACATTCTTAAAATGAGTTTAATGAATCGAAGTTTTTAAAATGGTTTAAACGTAATTAATGCTTTGCAAATCTTCATAGTTGGCCTCGGACTTGATTCAATTTCACATTGTTTCTCTACATAGAGTCACTTGACAAATTTTTTATGTCGGAACAGAGAGATCAAAAAAGTTAAGTTCGTGTCAAAGTCGAGATTTCACTCTTGAGAATGAGTAGAAATAAATATAATTTGTATGAGACATATAAATATGTATAATTCATATTTCTTCAAGAATTATTATTATTAATCATTATTATTATTATATCAATATATTATTATTTTATCATTTATTATCATAAATTATTATTATATATTTCCTCAAATCCTAGATTTTATAAATATTTCGAATTACTCATTTATATACTTAATATTAGTTGTAACTAGAGTTTTTGCTTTTAATACTACTGTCCATATTGCCACGTCATCTGTTCATTAATGTGTTGCACAATTTTTTATACTCGCTGACTTAAAATAACGAGAGATAGTAACTTAAAATAATACATCGGTATTACCAATCTCACGTTGTAATAAAATCTATATTGCATGAAAAATCGAAATATATAAAATAGTAAATTATTATTTTAGTCATTGTCCTATTGATTGGTACATAAGCAATCAACTAGTTACCCTGGTTCTTGAATAGTCATATTTGGGTTGCTTCATCGTTCAGATTGAGAAGGTTATGTCGTAATATAGCCATTTTTGGGTTGCTTCATCGTTCAGGTTCAGAAGGTTATGTGTCGAAAATATTATTATGACACAACCTTCTAAACCTGAACAATGAAGCAACCCAAAAATGGCTATTTAAGAACCAGGGTAACTAGTTTTGCTTTATAACACCGCGCAACTATAGGTAACGAAAACGACAAAGGATTTCATCTCCCCCTCGTGCTTGGAAATATGCTGCTTCATATACTCATTATTATCATAATTCTCCTTTAAATTGCCACAACATAGTTTAACAAACAATGTTTTGTATCGCTTAACGATGTTTGAAAACGCATTCTTTAATACAACGTGTTTAATAATAATCGTTTACTGTTTTTGTTTCTACGTAATTGTATAAGAATATATTTATACAAACACATTCAGGATCGGTTCAATTTTAACTGCTTATAGAATTATAAAATTGTCGACGCCTTCTTCTGCAATCGTAAAAAGATTATTTTGTTATGCACCGCAACGAACAATCTACCCAAAAGTAATAAACTTTCCTATACAAAATTTGAAAAAGCAGCATGAAATAAATAAATCGATAAACTATGAAAAGAACACTTTATATTCTATCATTTTGATTCAAATCGATTGTTTTCCATGCGAATCCCTGTACGAATAGATTCTTATTCGAATGAAATCTCATTCGGATAAATTTTGATGCAGGTCAATTTTTATTCGATCGAACATTTATTCGATAGCGTCGAATAAAATTTTATTCGTTAGTCTCTATCTTTTATCCGTCATCCGAATAAAATTTCGCCCAACTCTGGTTCGAACACTTCCGTGACGCACTGTAAGAGCGTGTGTCTCATGCCGTTTCTCAAGTGTCCTAAACAATTTCGAAAAGTAAACATCAAAACGAAATGTTATCGATGCCCGTTCGGAACGTAACAAGACTGGAAAACGGTTAAATAAAAACGCGCTGTAAAAAGGCGAAACCGTGCAGCGACACACGATGCGGCTGTCAACGGTATCACTCCCTCTGACAAATCGTCGCGATTTATCTAGCGCCCCGTTGCTGCGAGACAGCGCTTCATATCTCACGATCACCGTGCATCAGCGAAGTCGTAGAGCTTCGCTAGAGGGTGGCGGAACCTTTCGCGTTTACGATACTCCCGAACGTATTATACTTTCAGATTTATTCCGCGCCGCTCTTAAACAAACCTGGTCTCGCCTGTATCCTTTTTCTGACCTCGGGACGGCCGAACTTGTCCTCCATGAAAACCATTTGAATGCGATCAAACGGTGGTTGCTTCCTGAAAACTCTGGCCGGCTACAGTCGTTTCGCGCGATTTCGATCCCAGGCTCGAAGACATTCGAGAGAGACCGGGCTGCGTCTCCTCCATCCCCGTCCTCGACTGGAGGAATATCCGCAGGATATTGGCGCGCCTTTCTCTCGCCGACAGAATATCGATACCAGTGCACGATTCTTGTCTGATCGTTTGCGGCGGCCCTCTGTACCCGTACGATATCGACAGGAAATCGTCGCTGCCGCGAAACTCTTCCATGCGGTATACAGGCTAAACGAATCGCACATGGAACTTAGGCACTTCGGGTTCAAGCGATCTACGAGTCGCTGTATGCGATACCGACGCCATGGTTCTCTGACTCTGAATCCCTTCGATGGCACGCTTTGTGCCGAATTATGCGCCGATCATTATGAAAAATGTTACTACCACGTCGCCCATATACGAGTGACGGAATTTCGGTAAACGTAAAGACGTTAGAAGAATCTACGGATATTGTTGCATTATGTTCGCGACTTATTAAAATGACTAAAAGAAAAAATATATTATCGTTTAGCTTCTGTTCTTTATAAGCACCTTACAAAACTTGTATAGTAAATTCTCTCTAATTGACGTTTAAATTGTACACAAAATTGGACAATTTGGGAAGAGGAGACGCGATTATTCGAACCTTGCGGCTCGTTTCTATAGTTACCGATTGTCAAGAACTATGAAAAAACGAGTCGCAATAATCGAATAATCCTAGCTCCTCTTCTCAAATTGTCCATTTTTGTTTCCAAGCTGAGCGTCAATTAAGGAGAATTCACTGCAGTTACGTATATAAGTTAACAATCAAATACTAACAGTGTTGCTGAACGGAACAAACATACTTAAGCATTGTAACGCGCTAAATACGATTCTCCCTAATCGACGCCCAACTTGGAAACAAAAATGTACAACTTGGGAAGGGAAACGATTATTCGAGGCTGCAGACTCGTTTTTATAGTTACCGATTGTCAACAACTATAAAAACGAGCCGCAAGGCTCGATTAATCGTACCTCCTCTGCCCAAATTGTCCGTTTTTGTTTCCAAGCTGAGCGTCAATTAGGAAGAAATTACTGTACCGTGAAACGGTAGATGATAGAAACTATGATACTGAAAGACGAAAGTTAAATCACCCTGACGATTCTGGATTCTGGAGTCAGTATTTCAAACCTTGGCGAGCTTATGAAGTCAACAAAACTTTACCGAAACCTATAAATGATTGGTAATGGCATCTGCTATTGAAGCAATGAAAAATCTGATTAAATAAATAAATTTACTTCGGGCAACAGATAGAGATTAAGAAAGTACAGTAATTTCTCCCTAATTCGCGCTCAGATGGCGGACGAAAATGGACAATTTGGGAAAAGGGGATACGATTATTCGAGTCTTGCGTCTCGTTTTTATAGTCGTTGACAATCGGTGAGTATAAAAACGAGACGCAAGGCTCGTAAATAATCGTATCTCCTCTTCCCAAATTGTCCATTTTTGTGCGCAATCTGCGAATTAGCGAGAAATTACTGTACTTGCTTCAAATAGAAGATTAATTGTTACACTAATCTATTATGTGTATCCAGTGACCGTCTGCTCTCGGGCAGCTTTTCGTCGTCACTGTGGAAAAATTCTAGTATTTCCACCATTTTCGTGATCAAGAAAACCACTAATCACGATCGATATCTTATTGGCGGAGTCGTATGATCGCTAGTAATTGCTAAAATATTGGGCTGGCAACTAAGCTCCCGCTGTTCTTTTAAATTTTAACATTTCGCATGTCATTAAATATTTTTGGCATAATGTTTCAAATCCGGATGTTTTATTCTATCAAAATCTATGTTTTGTTTTTTCGTTCGAGTTAATTTATGTTAATTTTCAGATCATTAAAATGGAATGTCAAGTTGAGAAAAATGAGCATTTTCGATACCGTCTTCTTTTTATTTTTAACCAAGGTTCTAAAGCTGCTCGCGACATTTGTGCTGTGTATGGAGAGGATGCTACAGCTGAACCGCTCGTGATTGGTATGCCAAGTTCAAAAATGGAAATTTTGATCTCAAAGACGCATCTCGTTCTGGCCGTCCAGTTGAGTTCGATGAAGAGCGATTAAATCAACGTTTGCACGAAAATTCGCGTCAAACGACAAGAGAAAATGGAATGCTCCCACACTGCTACAGAGAAGCATCTTCACTCGATGGGAAAGGTTCAGAAGTGTGGAGCATGGGTTCCGCATGCTTTAAGTGACAACAACAAAAATCAACGAGCTTGGTTGGATGAATTTTTCGAGTCGAAACCGGCTGATTTCTACCAACGAGGTATTGAAAATCCTGTTGAACGTTGAAAAGAAGTTGTAAACAACAAGGCAGAATACATAATTGATTAATTAGTTGTTAAGTTTTATTGAAAAATAATCTTTTAAAAAATTAAAAAAAAACGGCGGGAAGTTAGTTGCCAACCCAATACGTCGGACGCAGAATGAGTCTACGAAGAAGCGGTTTCGGGTGATTTATTGCTTTACGATCGCATTTGATTTGGCTCGGGACATTTCATTATAGGTGCTTTAAGTGAAACGTTGACTATTTTTATAGGTAACATTTTTATAGTCAACATTTCACCGAAAGCGCCTATACAACGAAATGTGCTGACTTTAAAAAAACAACACAGAGAAGGACGAGAAAAAGACGCGAAAAGAATTTTCGTTCAGGGACTGAACACCCACAATCAACGGAGGTAAGCCTGGCCCTGATTACTTGTCACGTTCAGAAACGTTAGCCTTCTAGCGTACCGGTGCCGGACCCACGAATTAAGATCGTAGATATCGGTAGGCAGACCGGTTGGTTGCGAGCAAACGAGTATGGACGCGCGGAAAAGCTTCGCCGGACTCCGAGGGCGGATCAACCGGGTCAGATAGAAGCTTGGCCCCGGCTAAACGATGCCTAGATGAGCTAATCCTGGTATAGTTCTCGTCCGGAAGGACAAGAGATCCTCGGGGAAGATGTTGATTCCGGCTGGAGGATTTAGATAACGCTTCGGCCATGGTAAAAGAGCAACGAAGTCTCCTCCGCGATTGGAGCGTACGAACGGAAACGAGATAACGTCTGCTTATCTCTTTTTCTGCCGCTGCTATTCCTCCTCTTATCGGTGGAGCGTCCATTTAGAGAATCGTTGGTCGTTCGCTCCCTGTTCGTTTTTTTTTTCTATTCCCGCTCACGACGCTTTGCTTCCGGATCGAGATACCCGGCTAAATTAAAATAGGGAGAACTTTCGGGAGACTTTTCGGAGAATGGACATTGGGGGACCTGGACCGTGCCGGGTACGAAACAGTTGCCAGGCAATGACGGCGAGAAGGGAGCGTATTTGAAATGTTTATGGAACTCGCTGAGACGCCATCGGGGACAACCAGGATGCTGATTAAACTTAACTGCTGCTAACAAGGGAACTTTACGTTCACTTAGAAAAGAAATTGTTTGCCTTAGCGAGTTCCTGCTACCCGCGTTCTGTTACGGAACGTAACTTCACGGAAATATTATACTTCGTGATAATAATGTATTCAATTTATAACATCAATGTGGGAATTCGTAGATACAAATTTTGTCTGGATCATTGTAACACGTATAGTATCAATGTAAATTCTCTCATTGACTTCTGTATGAAATACATGTAAATATTCGCATAGCATTCATGTTGTGCTATAAATACGCCAATCACTCTCGATCGGACAAGTGCCGTTCTTTTTACTCATAATCAACTCGGCCTGTGAGCGTGCCATGTTTTCGTCCACTATCGTCGGACATCGTCGACGTACATGCTCCGTCAGTCTTGTGACCTAGTTTGGAGACCGATCTACAGGTATGTATACTAAAAAAAATTAGTCGTTTAATAAATAATTACTTTTTACGGAGGATCAATCTTTAAAAAAATGCAAGATGAGGAATTAATTTTTGCACTGTCGGGTGTGCTGGGACATTTATATTAAGAATAAAATTGGATAACAATCGGCGCGAACTGTTGACGATAAATCATCTGGCACGTTTCTAAAATTGCGGTTTCACCGTTTTCAAATTTTCGGATTTAACCCATTAACTGCTGCGATCCCCATTTGGGGATTATGGAATTTTACGTACACCACTTGGCGTTTGACAGCTTAATGTTATTTTATACATATCAGCCAATATTGTTTATAGCAGTCGATGTGTATTTTGTGTTTTTTTTTCAACAAGTGAACAAATTGAAAGTGAAGTCATCTATAAGTTAAACACAACAAAATTATCATATTTGAAGCATGATATCTTTTCGGTTTGGTTTTTATATTATAATTAAATACCATACATAAATATGTAATTTTGGAGGTTATAGTAATTATGTGTTACTTACTCAGTCTTTCAATTTCATTCAATAAAAAAATTTTCCTTTTTTTAATGAATCATGCAATCTGTCACAACCCCCATTTGGGACTTTTTAAAAAAATATAAAATATTCTAACGATATATGAATATAATTATATCTTTACACAACTTTTTCTGCATATGCATAACTTTTCCAGTTAAGTTATGTAGTCCATTTAACAAAAATTTAAAAAGAAAACATTTGGCAGTTAATGAGTTAATCCAGCCAGACGCGCAAAGTGCCAAATCCTCGGCGAAATATTAATACGGTTAAAGACAAATTCCGGACGAGTGAGAAAGAAAAGCGAACTATGAAGTCGCACCTTTTTTTTTTCTCCCAGGGGAAGAAGAACTTCACTGTGTAATCCGAGTGCTATAAAGCCTACGGCAGAGCCGCGGCGCTTTTTCCCTCCGGAGGCGGTATCGTTCTAGGCGAGGCTTACCGCGGCTTTATTATTCCCACGATATAAAAGTGCATTAGCGGGAACAATAAAGAGCGGCGCACGGCCGGCCAGGTCGTGAAGCCGAGCGCGCGCGGTCCTCTTTTACACGGGAGAAGCACGTAGCTCTCTGCTCGCAATCGGACCGTGCTCAGTGGAGCGATTGCGTGGCTGGGGAAAGATAAAGGAACTCTGACGAAGATTCTCGAACGTATCGCCGTAATCGAGCCAAAGAAAGAACGGCTGAATGCCGGAGTGACTCACACGTACTCGGTCCGATTGTTTTCCCGGAGCCGGACGACACGCGCGCCCCTTTGTCATCCCTCGTTCCGCTATTGGCCGAAACCGCGGACGCCCTCTCGTTTTCCTACGAAATCCCGGAATGCCTACACTTTAGGCGTGTTCGCCGAACGGAAAGCGTATCCACTCCGGCTAATGTCCGCGTTCCGTCACCTCCTCCCGGTTTTTCTTTCAATTCACCCTCGCCCACCCTCGTTCCCCCGTTTTAACTGCTTTCTGACCCAGTTTCGCTCGTTCTCTCGTTAAACTTACGCCGGACCGATGATAGACGAAGACGTCTTTATGTCGAGGGTCTGGAAGAATCGACGTCGCTAGAGCTAAAGCACCGGCGGAATTTACGATTTATAATTCTAAAGGTTTCTTTCGCTCGTTGCTACTGTTAAGAGAGATCTGACGTCTTGGGTGCCGGTTTCGAGAGCGATTATTGGAGTCTCTTCAGGGAAAATAGGAGATTTTCGAACGACGTGCTTTATGCTTTATTATCAAGTCTTCTTCATTTAACGTTTAATGGAAGGAATATATATATATATATAATAATTATTATTTCATTATTATATAATAATAATTATTATTTCATTATTATATAATAATAATAATTATTTCATTATTATATAATAATAATTATTATTTCATTATTATATAATAATAATTATTATTATATATAGTGTGTCCCAAAATTATGATACTTCCGGGAATTGAGGGATTCCTGAGGTAATTCGAACTAACTTTTTCCTTAGCAAAAATGTAATCCGCGGCTTCGTTTACGAGTTATTAACGAAAAACAGTGACCAATGAGCGGCGAGATTTGCTGCCGCCAGACGGCCGAGCCAATGAGCGTCAACTGAACTCGCCTCTCATTGGTTACTGTTTTTCGTTAATAACTCGTAAACGCGGATTGTATTTTCGTGAAGAAAAAAGTTACTTGAAATGACTTCAGGAGCTCCTCATTTCCTGGAAATGTCATAATTTTGGGATACAAGTTTTATTGGTATAAAAGTACAATAACGGAGAAACTTATAACAATTCATAAAGCAAGTGTTTACTTTCTTATACATTAAAATCGATTATAGTTTGTTGACTTGCAGGTAGTATTCTGGCCTGTGGACCTTCAAGAGAACAATTTTTGTTCACATTTTTTTAAAGTATGAGTATTCTAGAATACGTGTACACAAGCATTTATTTGAAATCGGAAAAATAATGAAGTTATAGACGTTTCAGAGACGTACATATTTTCGAATAATTGAGAAGGGAAACTTCAAACGGGACAATTAACACAATTTTTGTAAAACGATCTCGATAAGACAAAATGTATAATTACTCGCGTGATTTTGACTGTTTTTACTTGAAAAACAATTCATTATATACTCTAAATAACCACAAATATATTTGCCATAAAGCTAATGCAAGTAATTTAATAATTCTTTGAAATCAATATCACTAAAAGTTGTTTCGAAAATGCCAGAACTAAACTTATTCGTATATTTTCAGTTATAAAAGATAAATATGGTTTAAAGAAGAGTGTTCAATACAAAAGAAAAAATTTAAAATATAAAAATATAAAATTTACTTTTAACAATGTGATTACCAAACATGCCAGGAACATGTTAACGAAATTAACCATTTATTTTCTTGCTAATTGCCATATTCGAAAACCGCATTTAAACATTCTTATGTCTTCATTACATTGTTCTGTTGTTTACCTTCCTCAACATTTAACTTGAACCTAATGCATAAATGGGATATATGCAATAACCATAAAATACACGTTTAAAATCGTTTTAATTAACGATTTCAGCAAATAATTCAACTCAACGTAGACCAATATGTAATATCGTAACGACAAAAAATTCTTCGTCCACTTTTCATACTTCATTATGATTCGCTCATACTCGTTAGCTCCGCAGCTTCATTATATGTTGAAGCAGACATTAACGTTTCCACCTAATTTGGTTGGACAAATACGTCTGTTTTCCACGAAGGAATATCTGGGTCGCTGCGTATGAATCATATTATATTCGGATGTCCATGGAACGTTATAGCCCCCGGATATTTGATAATTGAACAGTGACTCGTTCCGGCTGCTAAGCGAACTATCATTCCCCCCTAGTTTAACGTTTAGTCCATTTCCCCGGGCGCGGTGTACTCTTTTCAGGTACTTCCTCTACCTTCCCTCGGCGTTCTCGTTTAACCCGTTTGCGGCATGCGGCACGGAAGTGCAATTAGGCCGGGTCGAAGAAAGGAAACGGCGGAACAGTGATGAAGCAAGACGATGAAGACACAAAGTAACGAGAAGTGAAACACAACGGATGCTGATTAATATCGACTGACAATGCCCCTTTTTCGTTCGGCCGCCTCTTCCGTCGACGGCAACCGGGAATATTAAAAAATATTCTCGTTCGTTTGAGACGGTCTTGTCGCTGCTTAGCGAGTCCCTGCAATTTACAATCAACGCGTGATTGTTACCTCTCCGTGCCAGAGTTTATGCATTATTTACACCGGTTCTTACCTCTTCGACGCGTAGACAACGTCAAAGTGCACCACCAAGGGCCGGCAACAGCCTGTAGAAGAAAAGAACATAGAAGAAGGATGACAAAGCAGCTGGCGAGTAAAGTGGCAGCGTAACGCGGCGTTAACAAAAGAAACTTCTCGCATTGCGGGACGGTAAAAGCGACGGGGGTTTAAATAAAAACACGGCGCCGTAAGAGCCTCGATAACCTGGACGTACTGGAAGAATAAACGAGCGGAGCGAGGATCTAACGAACGCTCCAACGCTCGGTTAAATTACGCAACTGTCCACTACCGATAAAATGAAACGATTCGCTTCTTTTCGAGCCGCTATCAGAGGCGCGCTCGAGCAAACAAGGCGACCAGCCGAGAAAAAACATTATGCAATAATATTTTCCACGAATTTAGCTCGAGCTTCTTCTTGCGATTGGTCTCAGCTCGATGTGCCTTCTTTATTCGTTTATCACAGCATGCACAGGATCGTCTCTTATGACATAGATCGCATCTCGAGTGTGAGAATGTGACCCTTTTACGGGTCGCCGAAGCTTTATTTGATTGGCCATTTCGGCGTCAATGCCGCTGCTTGTTAAAGAGCTCGAGGCAATTAAAAGATTCAAAATGCATTTGTTAAGCAAGACACTTCGAACGCGATTAAGTAACGAGTTGCTTCCGGCGACAGTGTTTGCTGCAGTAGAAAGTTTTCTTGATTTGCGTTGCTTGCCGAGATCCGACTTCCTCGTATCTTCCACTCGTTTATATCTTTTTATCTAATTATATTTCTTTCGACTCTTTCTTTACTCCCTCTTGGTCTCGGATAACATCGATTCTTACGACGATTATATAATCAAATATTATTATACTGTAGCTTACTTTGTAAGCTCTTGAACTACTTTTCAAATAAAAGAAGTATTCAGATTACATATCGGAGAACAGATTACACGTACGGAGAACGAGCGGAAAATTTTTCAACGTGTTTTTTCTTACTCCTTCCCGAAGGCGTACGCCAGCCTGGCGCCAGCCAGCGGATTTCGCTCTGTATATCGTGAGCCAAATATTATACCTTCGAAGGGGTACGATGACGAACCTTCTGGAACCGGAGCACATATGGACACCTCCCACCACGTCAGACTGACGCAAGGAGGCCAAGCCAACGAGCCGTCGAAGTTCCGCTGATTGGCTCGGCCGCCTAATACTAGGCGAGCTCGCTTCTAATTGGTCACTGTTTTTCGTTAATAACCGGTAAACAAAGCCGCGGATTGCATTCTCGCTAAGGAAAAAGTTATTTCAAATAACCTCAAAAACTCCCCATTTTCGGATTACGAGACATTTTTGGGACACCCTGTATATCGTGAGTCAAATACCTTCGAAGGGGTACGATGGCGAACCTTCTGGAACCGGGGCACATATGGATACCTCCACTACTATTTTTCAAGGAAATTTAGGGTATATAAAGGGCCCAAACGCGATTAAAAAGCGGGCCTAGTTTCAAGTCAGCTACTTACGAAAGAACGCTAGCGAGATTAAGTCTGATTCTCTTTCGAGCATTTCAACCGAGTACGTACATCATTACAAGGTTATAATCCCCCGCCTACCCAATGCGACAAACTGAGAGCGCGATCTAGTATCTGTGATATACTCATACACATACAATTATATTAGACTGAAAGCTTATAATATATGTACTATCTTTAACCAGTCTATTAACACTATGTCGTCCGGTGGCAGTACGCTAGTGTCACGCAAAAACTATCTATTGTATGCCGGTGGTACCACTTTGGTGCCATTTTAAAAAACTGAAATAACATTTGAACTATATTTCTTGGGTGTTAAAAAGCAGCAAACTAACTATAGCATTGCGCTTATTTAACTAAGAATTAAGTACGAAAATTCTTGGATGATATATCTTAATTTTAGGAATTTATATTACCGCCATCTTCGAAATTTTCGTTTAAATCTAAAATTTCCAAGCTATTATGCCGGCGTCAAACAAAAGAATCATATCTAAGATCTGCGGACGGCATAGTGTTAAGATTGTCAAATTCAGTTATTCCATTTCCTGATTCGCGAAGCAGTAGATGGCATAAACCCACAGAAAATAATCTTCACCGCTCGAGGTGTATCTTCATTTCTTTTTCTTGTAAAGGTTACGAGGCAACCAAACTCTAAATCTCTATCCTGCCATACCTAATGACGCCCCGGTGATGAAATAGACATCGGCTAGTTCACGAAACATTTACCTTTATAGCGGCGCCCTGGTGATGAGATGGACATCGGTTAGTCCACGATTAATCCTCCTAGTGAAGCCCCGCTGATGAAGTAGACAACGCTTAGTTCACGAAATGTCCAATTCTTATAGTGACGTCCCGATGATGAAGTAGACATCAGCTAGTCCACGATTAACCCTTTGCACTCGAAGACATTTTAACTTCAAAACTCTGGACATTTCTTGCACACAATCTAAAAGATTTCTTTTCTTTCTCGATTTTTATTCGCTTTCTACATATAGAATTAAATACTTATTCGTGCTACACTTGAATTATTAACACGTTGACTGCCGCGTCACCCGTATTCGGGTGACAGCAAAAGTTCTCATCAGGCCACGTCACCCGTAATTCGGGTGTCGCTGATTTGACTACTTACAAAGGATTTCCGAAAATATTTCGACAAATATTCTACAGGAGCTAATGAAACTATTGAATTCTTATAAAAATGGTTTATTCAAAAAATTATTCGCAGTGTATAACATTAAAACATTCTCTGCAAAGTTGAGGTTGATCAGGACAGCTTGGACAAAAAGTTGTTTGTTTTTTCAGATATGCTCGTGCCTCTGATCGGTCCATTTCGTATCTTTTATTTGAACTGTAGCTTCCTCAGTATCACCAACATTTCTTTCTTCTTCCATGACCAATTCTCGTAAAATCTCGTCAATAGTATCTTCATAACATTCATTATCACTAAGATTATATTTATCAGTATCGAAATCAGAATCTGACGATGTAATTTTATTTATGCTTCTCCTTCCGGGCAATCCGATCTCTTTTCATTATTGAAAAAAAATAAGGGCAGAGATTTTAAGTTATACCATTCGGTACTCGGCAAAGATTCCAACTGTTCAGGCAGAAACAGAAACAGATATGAATTAACAGCGCACGCTTCCTATAGTGGCACGGGTGGCCTGTAGGAGATTTTGTTGTAAATACGCGTGGCAGTCAACGCGTGTTAACGGTTTATTAAATGAAAGCAAATTCAGTAACGCAAAAATCGTTTGTAATTACATATGGTAAATTTTGTTGGTGCCGTAGAGTCGCCATTCGAGTGCAAAGGATTAATCCTTCTAGTGACGCCTTGATGATGAGGTAGACAACAACTAATTCACGAAATGTCCAATCCTTATAGTGGCGCTCCGCTCATGAAATAGACAACGGCTAGTCCACGCCATCCTATTAGTGATGCCCCGATGATGAAATAGTCATTCGCCAGGTCACGAAACATTTACCCTTATAGTAGTGCCCTGGCGATGCGATAGACATTGGCTAGTCCACGACACCTCACCTAACCAGTGACGCCTCGGTGATGAAATACACATCAGCTAGTTCACGAAAATCTATCCTATCTAGTGGCGCCCCGGTGATGAGATAGACATCGGCTAGTCCACGCAATTCCCTTACCAAAAACTTCAAAATCATAACCAACCTCCGGCCACGCAAAGCTGCCTGGCCCTCGACTCGTTACGCTGTCACACAAGAAGCGGTTTAGCAAGCCGTCGAATCCGCGAATTAATAACGACTGAAACAATCCCGATACTAGACTCATTACCGAAATCCAGTATCGATTTACCATTTCTTCGGGAAACTTGTTACAGCGAACCGTTGTCACCGTTGCTTTATCGCCGCCCGTACATTCTCCTCGAATTTATATTCGGTAATTAATAACGCCGAGATCCCCAATTAGGAGGTACCGGTGCCGAGGAACGATGCGCGAGATGTTTCCGCCGCGGGGGCAGGCAATTTATTAAACCGAGGGAGAATTAAGTGAAAATCCAGAGAAAGTACGGCGCGGCGTGGAGCGGCGGGGCTAAATAAAAACGCGGAGGAAAATCAACGGCGGCTAGGAGTTACTGTTCTAACCCGTCGTTCTCCGGGCGGGGATGCATTCGCGCCGATGCATGTATGCAGGCCGCGAAAACAAAAAAGGGCTTTCAGACGATTCGTGGCTCCATTCATTCGCGATGCTCGGCGCTGCGCCGCGAAACAATGCGCCCGTCCATTTACCGAATGAAAACACGGATGCAGACGTGGTCGGAAACGCGCGTCGCCTTGCAGCGAGCAGCCTTGCCTATCGCGGCCTGTTATCGTACCCGGATAAAGCCGTCTGTAACTAGATGAAGTCGTCGGAGACGCGGGCTGCATTCACGATGCACAAGCAACACATGGCCCCTCGACGTCCCCCGATAGACATCCCAGTTGATTCTGATACGTCTCGTATATAATACAGGACCGCCACGCCTGGGACTTCGATGTGATCTTCGAGACATCGCCTGACATCAACGCCGAATCGATCATGAACACTGGTGGATTGCGGTGAAGGAACCGGTGCAACGCTTTCAACCACTTGCACCATCGATTCTTTCACAGCTACGTTGATTAGCACTGCTTCGTTCTTAACGCTAGATTTACGGGGAGCACAAAAAACAGCTGTTTTATATTAGTTTATAAACAAACATATAACAATAAGACATTTATTCTAATCTTTAACAAGTGTTATTGTAACATTCGCCGTAAGAAACATATAAATTGAATAAATAACTCATAAATGTATATTTACGATATGAATAATTGCAAATGAAAAAATTAGCGATCCGCCATTTTCACAGGTTCCGTAAATCTAGTGTTAATGATTGAAAAACACTTCTTGTAAAATGCTTGTAAAACATGTAAAAACATGTAAAACATGTAAAAACATGTAAAACATGTAAAAGCCTTGTAAAACACTTATTTTCAAGATTACAAGAGTGTTGGTGATCGTTAACTTTTCAACTACGACAAGTAGTTATTATTAGATAGTGGTCTATAGTAGCTCGCAGTTAAAAGGTTCAATACGATGAACTTCGACACGTTTATTAATTGTTGCGAACTATGTACCCTCTATTGTTCAGAAGAAGTCAGCTGAGAAAAGTGTAGGACCAATTCCCACCAACCCACATCCTCGTGGGTTAACGCCCTCGCAAAAGTAGGGTAAACGCGTTTCCCTTATTGGCAGAAATGATCCCTCCCTATGGGATCCAAATTAGCCACCATCTGAATTTCTACGAAACGAGGGACTCGAGTTCGCTCGAATAAAAACAAACAATGCCTCCTCACTCCTGTCACGTCTCGCTCCCCAGTGGTCGCCATTTTCGGCTAGGAGCACATCAGACGCGTGTGCCTGTGCTTTGTGTGCGTATGCGTGCGTGTGTGTGTGTGTGTGTATTATTTGCTCGCCACGGGCGAGCGAGACGCGCGACGGGAATTAGGAGGCGCAGGACAATCGAGACAAAGTGAAGCACACGCAACAAATACAAAATGCAAGAGTGTTGACTTATCCCTAAAGCATCGACTTCAGATTCTTCTGATGAACACATGATTATTTGTCATTGCTAATTACTAATTAGCATTTCGATCAACTTTTCAGTGCATTATGCAGCAAACGTGCTGTGTACTATACACATATTTTCTATATTTATATGGTATCATATGATTTTTTTAAACGGTTACCATACACGTCTTAGATACGTGTTCAATATTTAATATTTTAATATTTTAAATATATTAAATATTTTTGTATATATAAATATATTAAATATTTTTGTATATATAAATATATTCAATATTTAATATTTTAATATTTTAAATATATTAAATATTTTTGTATATATAAATATATTCAATATTTTATATTGAAGCATAAGTGAAAATAATCAGGTTTTGTTCATGCAGTATTACTCTCATGATCGCAGGCTTGCAATGTATTATTTGAGTACAGGAATTTTTTTTTTTTGACGGATATACAACGTTATGAACCTGAAGGTAACGTCGAGAAACGGAAAAAGGAAACAAAAACGCATAAACTAAATGACTAAATTTCCAGGGGAAATCGGTTTCGCCCGCTCCACCTAGCTTCTTTCGATTTCTTTTGATTCCAGACTTTTGTTTATTATTGGCTAAGTTACGCTCCGAGCAGGAGACGCGATTTGGTAAAGCGGGCGATCGATCTCCCTTGCTCTCTGCGTCGATTAGCTGAGGGTCTTCTCGTTTACCAATTGAAGTGGATTTTGGGGTGTCACAGAAAAGCGGAGATTATGGGCGTGCGTAAGACGGCGCGATCGGAATATCCTCCTGCTTTTCTCCCGAAACGAGGGATTTCTTCTGAGCAACGGACAGTAGTAAACGAAATATTTCCATTATCGTCAACGTTTGTAAACATTATCTTGGACGGAGATATCTACGGTAGAAAAATAGACAACTAAATCCTTTACAAAGATGAACAAACCTTAAAATCGATTTTCTCGAAAACGGAATCCCGGATAAAAGAATGTTGTACCACAAATTTGTTTCTTATTTTTTCATAAAATATCAATTCATTAATTTCATATCAACCTCTGCTCAGTTGTACTACGAATGCTGGGCCACCATATTTATAATTGGTACACCATGCTTAAAACTTGTGTTCTTATGGCAATTCGCTCTTCCACTTCCTCATGACATATTTCTACTTCTTCCCTGTTTCTCTCTCTCTCTCTCTCTCTCGCTCTCTCTCTCTCGCTCTCTCTCTCTCTCTCTCTCTCTCTCTCTCTCTCTCTTAATCTTTATCTTCTGCTATACTGCTTAATCCTGTCCACTATTATTTACTCCTTTACTTTCACTTTATTTATTTTGGTGACTTATTTTTTTCTTAATTTTTCTGTATCAGTCGTGCGACATACTGTCATACTAATGTAATCCGACACATTTTTTGTTATTATTATTATTATTATTATATAATGCGTAGGTAGCTGGCATAAGGCCAACGATGCAGTGACTAAGATGAAAACGCAAAGATTCTTGATGCTATAGATTATTCTTAATCAACTAGAGCAGGAAATATTCGGCGATCTGATATAGTAATGAACTGGCGCCTGCAAAACACAACTAAAGATAGATCGGCCCCGTCGCGAACCTATCGGAATAACCAGAAATCGATGGTCCGACGGAATCCCGACGGTCCAAGAATTTCGGTCTAGCCGGAGTGAAATACTCTGCTGTCAAGCGCTCGCTTCGCTGACTGCAAAAGAATCGAACAACGGGGATGAAAAGAGGACCAGCATACGACCGGGAATGAATAAGGAGATTACTCCCGGGCCAGAAGATAGTGGTTTGGAGAATTCAAGAAAAGCGAAGACGCGACAAAGGACAAGAAAAATTCCGTTCGAACGTATTGACTAAAGGAGTGGAAAGGATCGCGAGTGTTGCAGCCCTGGGACACGTTCCTTGAATGTTACAGAGCACGGTGACGACTGATGTGTCGTAAAACGCGAGTAACAGTTAACGACTTCTTTAAGAGTTACGACTGGCCGCTGCAATTTCTTCTAAAACCACTTGTTCCGCGTGTTCGAAATGCTTTCCGATCGATTGCTATCGTGAATATCTGATCTTCTCTATTTTCGAAATTGGAAGTGATAATTTGAATATTGCTGCCACTACTTCACTCGAGGAAAACCAATTGGCGGTATTCTGGAATGAGGTGTTCATTTGAAATGTGTTCTTCCTTTCAAATAACTTCCTCAATTTTCTTACTGAAAAAATATTTTGCTGCATATTTTGGCCGGTCAACGGTGAGGGAGGGGTTCTTCCAAGCACGACGTCCGCAGTTTCCGAATGCGGACTTCTCTCTTCGCAGTGGCTTCAGCTGCCTTAACACCGACCGGCATAAGCAAGCTCTGCTTCGCCCGGTCAGAGCCGGCCTCGGCCCCGTTGCTCAAGTCGTAGACATTAACTGCATATTTTGGAGGCTCTTTTCACAAATTCATCGAGAACGATCGACGAAAATTCGATTGTCGAATAGTTTTAAGGTTCATCAAAATCGTGCAATTTGAATACCTTCGGAAGGAAAGCTAGACAGAGAGCAAAGCAGATGATGAGTCTTGAGTTAACACTCGCACTTTTGCGTTCTTGTAGCTCGCTAAAATTTCGCAAAATTTTCAAAAAATGTTCTGATATTAGACCGTCTTCCGAGTCGTGTCACTTTTTGACGTGAATTGTAAATGTAAAATAATAATACTGATCTACTTGAACATTTTTTAATTATATTATTGTATTATATATTATTTATATGTATTATGTATTATATGTATTATTTATATGTATTACGTATTATATGTACTATTTATTATACGTATTATTTATATGTATTACGTATATCATGTATTATGTAATATATATTATTGTATTATATCGTACTCTATTGTCGAAACACCCTAGCACCCAGGTTATCCTAGGAAGGGCACGTTGGCTGCTAATTGACAACCCCTGAAAATCTCACATCAATTTAGGTTAAATTGACCTAGTGTAACATATTTGCAAGAAATAAGTCCGAAGAATAATAAATATTAGAATTATACTATATAAATAATACAAAATAAATGTTAGAATTTATTGTTTCAATTGCATTTGAGATTTACACAATATAACTTTAATATAAATAACTTCGTTTTCGTACAAATGAAAAAGAAACGACTCATACAGTGATACAAAAAGTGTATAAAGATAGGTCGAATTTACGTACAAGAGTTATTTATGTAAACTGAAAATGAGCAGTTAAAATTCAGCCAAATTCTTGAACGTATGCGATAAATTGGAAATTCATCGTGTTCAAACATTTCACGATACGGATTTGTTTCTAAACCTAACCAAAGAATAAAGTCACGGGTGATCGACAACGAGGTCGTTAACGCGTTAATATTTAGACGCGGAAAGCAACGAAGCTGAATATTCGCCTGTGTGCGGCATTTGGCGGGCCGCGCGTACCGCTCCAGCCAGATGTCAGTTGTTGCTCGTTATTGTAAACAGGCGTTTCCGTACGTTGGCTAGCCGTCGAGGTGCGATTTATGCAGAGCAAAGATTGATTTATTTGGAAGCTGCCGGCTCACAGCCGTACCCCCGGCCGGCTAAATACATTGTCGCGCGTCACACGGTAATCGAGTTTTTCGCGCGTCAGTCGCGCCGCGAAATTGACGTCAATTGCGAAAAATCTCTCGTCACTGATCGATTCGCCGGCCCGTTGAAAGAGAAAATTGTACGCTCTGCGCTGCAATACGCCGCCTACTCCCCGCACCCCCTTCCGCCGCGCTTCCCGAATCGTTTTATTATCGCGAATAATAGGGCGAATTATTGCGCCTCTAACGAAATTGGTATTTCCCGTTTGTCGCGACATCGTTAGCACCTGTTATTTCGCGAATTTTCGAGCGGACGGCTGCAAGGACAAACTGCCGGATGATTTATACCTCGGTTCCCAAGGAAATTAGTCCTTTTTATGGCTGCTGTAGCCGAACCGGAGGTCGTGATTCAAAATCTCGGAGTTCTCGAAATATTGTAATTGTTATCTATGGGAGAATTTTGGTTGAATCGTAGTAAATTGTGGGCGTCGTTTACAAACTGTTGTAACGGCCGGCTTGGCTCTTGAAATTGTTACTAACAACCTTTGTTTCGTGCAACTGTTACGAAGGAAATGAAATAATTTGTAATGCGGAAAATAACCAAAAGTCAATTCTAGACTCGTTCGAGAATTGATATAAATTCGACAAATAACAGTTACAGAACCGGTATGGAAATCAAAATGGGCACAGTAACTGAAAAAGATAATAGTTATAAATATCGGTTGTGCGTAACTGTTATTCCGTGTCGAGTTTTCACGCAATTATTTTTATTAGAAGCTTTATATAACGGTTTCAATTATATTCTCGAAACTGTAACAAATTCTCATGGAAGCGTCAATTCAATAAAGTACCCTTATTTAGTTAATATATATGTGTATACATTAATTTGTAAAGTAAATATGTTTACAACCAATTCAATGTGAGCTTTGACTAGTAAATGCATACATATTTAAACATGTTCTGTGAAAGCACACGTTTGACCTGATTTCACTTCTGATAACCCAATTCATGACAGAATATGAATATGGAAGGTACACTTCGCTGCTAAAAATCAAAATTATTCCTTTTTAAATGTATTTGTGTATTTAAGTGTATTTTCTACCTTTCCTTTGAAACGTGCGTATCTTTTTTCTTTTTCTTTAAAACGTGCGTATTTTGTTTTTTCCCTTAAAATATGTATATTAATTTGGTGCATCAGTTTCATTCTTTATTTAACCGTTTCGTTAATTTTGTTCTAAGTTTAGATTCGTTGGCGACATCATGGTTCGTGCATTTCTTTAAGAATCTTCTCCACGCTTCATTGTGCAGCTATCAGTATACAATTAACTATTTTATTAATGATATCACAATGGGTCAAAAGTCTCTTGGTTCAATTTTTAATGAGTTATTTCTTTTTTATAGGTGTTTGAATATTTCATACATAAAACTAAAATTGGAAATCTAAACACTAAAAAGTCGTTGCTAATGACCAGTCTGTCGATGCGACGTTTAGACTCTATCCCACTGGAAATCAATGGAAATCATCATGAAGTCTTTGCCTTTTGTAGAGCACGGTTTGATCGATAAACATTATCCCAGCCGCGTTTGACCTATCAACTGCCAATTTTTTTTTTAATTTTTGACGGCAGAAATAAAGAATTGTGTAACAATATAATTATATTCAAATTATATTTTGTTGTTAAAATATTTTATATTTTTTAAAAAGTCGCAAATAAGGATTGTGGCAGATTGCACGAATTAAAAGAAAACATCTTTTTATTATTCTATGAAAAACAGAAGATTGAGTAAGTAATGCGTAGTTACTACAACCTCTAAATTACATATTTATGTGTGGTATTTAATTATAATACAGAAACTAAACCAAAAATATCTTGTCTGCTATAAACAATATTGACTGATATGTACAAAATGACAAGTGGTGTACGTCAAAATCCAAAATCCCCAAATGGGGATCGTGGTAGTTAATGGGTTAAAACCAGAAGATCAGTTCCATAGGAAGTTCGAGCGCGTAACTTGTTGCTCCCGTGGCTCGAGAGTTCACCTGTTCCGTTCAAGTGCCGTTCTCGTTCCGGCTGGCGTTGTTGCAAAGAAAAAACTCGATTCTACTTAATTCGTCGGACGAAGCCGCCGACCCCTCGCGGAAAATCTCCACCACCTGCGAAACTATTTACCTCGCCAGATTTTTCAGCGAGAGTTCCGCGAATTCTTCTGTCAGTCGTCGAAAGTAGCATCGTTACGTAGTTTGAATGGAGCGCGTATGAATCGCGCCTCGAAGGAGGCTCGGTGACGCGACGGAAGAAGAATACCTTCTCGCGAAATTCCACAGACCTTGGCCGCGACTATCTCGCTTCAACCAACAAACAATGCTCTCGAGTTTCCCACGGCGCGCTCCCACGGCGACGATAAGATCCGAGGTACGTCGGACGACAAAGAGTAATGTGTTCTCCGGAGGTGGGTAATTACGAAAAGATGCCGTCCGTCTTCCCCCCCCCCCCCCTCGAACACTTGCGGTGGCTGCTCCTCGCCGACGTCCCCGTATATTTCCCCCAAATTCCTTGAGATTTTCTCGATTTTTTGCCTCCTTTACTCCGGCGTTGCCAGCCTCTGTTCTAGCGTGAAAATCGATGATATTTGAATCGTTGTCCTACCTCCTCCTTGCTGCTAATTTCTTCGACAATTTAAATCGTGTGACGTTGGTCATTTCAATTCTGATACACGTCGAATGAGAAGGATTAAAATGGAATAAGATTTCTGCATGGCGGGGCTTAACCCTTTGCACTCGAGTGGCGATTCCGAGGCGCCATCAAATATTGTTGGATTACGTTTGAAAATACTTTTTTTAACATCATCGAATTTGTTTATATTTAAAAAACTGTGCGAACTGTAATTGTTGCTTGAGTCACAAAATTCAATTTCATATGCATAAAATGAAGTAAGTTATATCAAATGGAAGTACTATAGGTCAGTGGAACTACTTTAGATTTCGAGTTAAAATGGCTTAGAGTGCAAAGTGTTAATCCTCGCAATGTTAGAATTCTCATGGGGAAAGACATACTTTTGTCCTATCTGTCCATCTACTGACCATCTAACTGCGTTGTCGAACATTTGTTGTTGTTTAGTGGGGATCAAGTACTATTTCAAAATTCCAGAATTTCTGAAGAATTTAGAATTACAGTAATTTCTCCTGGAAATGCCAAATTTCGGGTTCTCTGTGCTAGTTCTATATTCATGTAATTTATTGCTACGTCTATGAAAAGGCTCGACGGAGTTTGTTAAGCGTGTGGTGCGGCACGCGACACGAATTCCCGAAAGACAACGCAAAATGGTCTGTTTGGGTTTGAATCAGGTAAGAAAAATCGCGGAGCTATATATATATATATATATATATATATACAGGGTACGTGGTAGGTACTAGATACGTGACCGTCGAATTGTAGCATATGGTTTCTGAATTGCCTTCGAATCGTGGCATGTGGTCTCGGAATTGTCTTCGAATCGTGTCGTGTGGCCTCCGAATTGCCTAATTCGGAAGCCACAATCAAATAAAGAAGAAAGAAATAAAGAAGTTAAGTCATCGTTTTTATTCTAGTATTACTATGTATTCATATTAACACGTTCCGTGCCACGTGTACCATCGATGGTACACGCTTGCATGTTTACTTAGTGAACTGAACAAATTGTTTACAAGAAATTTAGAACCGAAGAATCAATTTCCACCGCAAGAATGGGCGTTGATAAGTTTTTGTTACGTTGTTATGTGTACGAGAATTAATAATTGCACGTAATACATCAAGTTTTAGTAAAATATCAAAGTGTGAAGATTCGAGTAAAAAAAGCTCGGCACGGAACGTGTTAATGTACGCCGGCATGCTGGCGCACTTTTTGCTGATTGCCCCGAGTTTTCCAAAATGTGATTAGTTTTCGTCCCAATCGGATAAGTTGTAACACGTACTTTAGTTTATACCTTTTATTGTAAAATATATTTCACAAATCAGAGGTGGAATGAATTTCATATTGGTATAGTCTAAATTGGATTCTCTGGCGAGAGCGTAAGATGGAGAGATCTTGTCAGGTGCGCGGTTGGAAGGATTCCGGTTTTCCCCTGGGTCTAGGTAATAAGGAAACATCGGGAAACGGAGAATTCGGTAGTTAGCGATGAGAACGGTGAAAATAAAAATAGTTTTGACGATAGTTTTCTCGTACTGTGAATATGACAGAAACGAACATGATAATAATATCCATGATAATAATATCCATAATAATAATAACAATAGTAATAAGTCCAATTACAACTGCTATTGACGCCCGGGGCCTATCTGCGAGAAAAAGGGAGATTTTAGGGGATAGGTCCTAGGATCGAAGTATTCGACCTCGGGTAGTCTCCCACCCTGTGCATAAGAGCATTTCCTCTCTTCAAGTGAAAAAAAGAAGAAAATTTCAACTAAAGTACGCAAAGAGGAGAATCAATGCTACAGGATATAACGGTGCTAATATTTTTTATTGCTATGGTTCCAAAGATGACGTTACGCATTACACAGTTCATCAAATTTTAGATTGGTGTTAAAAGTACATAAGCGACATGTACATAAATGACACTAATTTTTAACTAGTACTCAATATTCATTTCTGTCGTAACATATTCGATCGAACTAAATTTTACTAGGATTAGTTCCTAGTTTTAGTTTAATTGGTTAAATTACTTAATTTCAGTGGGAATAATTATTACTTAATGGGAAAAATCACTTAATTTTAGTGTTCAGGTTTCCATTATATTTCGGCGATGTTGGTATCAGTGTAATCGAATGTAATTCAATAAGAATTTTCATTATCTCCAGTATCTCGAATCGAATTTCCCCGGTCTTAACGGTTATCCATGTGGATTTATCATATTATAATTCAGATAGTAGGAGATGTTTTGAAGTATCTGCCTGGATCTCGGAGAGTCTCAAAGTATTAAGCGCCTTAATATAGCCCCGAAGTAATATCGGAGCCTTTCCCCTCCATCTCCTGCACCCCTGACTCCCTTTGCCGCTCTATCTCTCTTTCGCTCTACCGTCGAGCAGCCAAGAATCCACGGAATTTCCATTGTACATACGAGATCGCGTTATTATGTGATACAACGCTCTGGCGGGTGCATCGCTGACCAAGTAAATGCCAGCAGCGCGCTTTAAATACGAAATAGTATCGTGAATCTGCGCGTTACGGCGCAACGAGAACTTACTATGACGCGACCATGTTTCTCCGACGTTAGCGACGCTTTCCACATACCGAAATACATATTCTCTGAAGAAATTTCATTCAAATATCTGTGTACGTTTCCACGAGCTCTCATCATCTTTTATATATTCTGCATTTTATCCCCTTGGATTATTCGTTTAATTATCTCCTATTTCGTACACTAATGTTCCTGCAAATATTTTCTGTTGATTTCGTAAAAAATGCTTTCTATTTTTGTTAAATAGTGGAGAGTTTGTCATTGAACAATCTATCTGAAAAATGATATTGCCATCTTTCAAATTGTTTTCTGTTGATTTCATACAACTTAGTTTCTCTTTTTTGAAAAGATTTTTCCTAAATTATTATTATTAAATTATTATTATTAAACTGTTTCCTAAATTATTATTAAATTATTAATTTTCCTAAATTATTTTCCCATTATTCTTAAAAATATTTTCTGCCGATTTCGCGCAAACTGTTTCCTCTTTTCGTTAAGCTTCAGAAAGATTGTTACTAAAGAATCGAAAATTACACTAATGTTCCTAAAAATATTACGTTATTATGTTGCACGAACTGTTTCCCTTTTTCGTTAAACGCTAGAAAGGTTGTTATTAAGCAATCGATCTGAAAAATGACCGAATTGTTTCCTTTGACTTTGAACTTGAACCGATTCAGAACTTTCTAATTGCTCGATAAATTGATTTTGCGGAATGAGCAATCTTATCTTACGAATCAGCGCTACGGTTGTCGAAAACAATAACAGCTTTCGGTGCACCGGGACACCGATCGATGTCCCATAGCTCAAGTGCCTGCCTTTTGTTATGCGAGCCTTCCATCAGGAGACGTAACTGTTGGGACGTGTCAGCGACCAACAAGCGATACAAAACCCGACGACTGAAATCCGAAAGCAACGTCAGTCTGGTAATAGGTTGGCCGTGGAATCGAGATAAATGGAGCACTGACGCGAAGGACAACGAAGTGTTTGTTAACTTCCGCCGTGTCGTCGCTCGGCCATCGACACTTTTCTACGTGCACTTCGAATTTTCTCGAACGCTTGCTAATCGACTCGCTCGCTCGAAACGAAACGAACCATCCATATATCAAAATATCCAAGTATTACCCGGCCGTTTGAATTATTTGTCGACGCGATGCAACGTTCAAACGAATCGCGCGTAAATAAATCAGTATCACGTCGTACAATATCATGTGCGTTAACGCAGCACCGAATTATGAGATACTCGTCGACGATTTCATTTTTATTTTCGTTTTTGTACGCTTATTTTATTATCTCTTATCGAGAGCTCTTCGCTTCTCCCGAATTTATTTGCTGCAATCAAATCGTCCGCCGTAACGAGTTTATAATTATTATTGTGATTTATCGAATATAGTTAACATTGCATGCGATCTGCTTACTTTTACTTCACGGCGCGGCGGTCGGTCTATAATTCAATCAATGTTGATACAGGGAAAGTTAAAATCATATCCAATTATACGGAGCCGGAAGCACTTCGAATAACGTTTATTAATATCAACAGACTGAAATACTCCCCCGAAATTCGGTTAGCGGCTTAATCATACAGAGGGTTCGGGTAAGGGTCGAATGTTTGCCGTTACCAAAATCGTTTCGTTTCGCCGTGACGGAAGCGAAGATTACTTTATGCCGCACAGATAGAATGTTCGTAAGAGTGTTTTGGTTCCGGTTTCACCCAGCGCTATGGGAACGAAGCGCCGCGAACTCTTCGTACGTGGTATCGTTCGGTTCTCAGAATTTCTCGTAAACTTTTACTGGCAGCCATTGTGGCAGATTTCTGCATACTTCCACGGGTTCGTTCCAGGCATTCCCTTTGAAAAATTTTGAAACTCGCTACTACCTGGTGAACGCTTCCGAACTTTCTGTCTCTTTTCAATTCAGATACGCGATGAATAAAAATATAAAAAATATAAAATATCGTGTGACGAGGTTTATAATCTTGACAGTATTGGAATATTTAACACTTTAAGCGCCGGAATCACGGGAAAGGAATTATAGAAATCGATGTAGCGATGCATCATAATTATATTATCATCCAAATTTATCCTGTTTATATTATTAATAAGGTATATCATAATAGCGCTATTAACACATTAAAGGCGGGGGATCTTGACGAAAGTATGCTAGTTAACGCGGCGACCGCACCGCCTCGTTTTTCGTCCTAGAGCGGGCGATATTTTGTGTAATCATAAAAAATTTAGACTTAAAAAAGTTTATTGAAACTCTTAAAACTAAAAGAAATATTAAAAAAGAACTAAACACTAATTACAAAAAATGTTTTAAAGTACATATTTATGAGAAGTCGAGATAAATCGTAGTACTACGACTTCCGCCTTTAATGTGTTAAAAAAGTGTCTTCTAATTATTATATGATTTGTTTTTACAATATTTACGCGAACCTTTCGTATTGGATTAAGTATTATGCAAAATATCGATATGAATTATATCGTTACGTGTAAAACACACTGTTCCATATTATTTACTGTGTCGGAAGATCATTGTAGATAATCACTTTGCCTATTGTAGAAATTCCCATTGCGACGTGGTACTCGCACACTCGGCTTGGCAAGTACTGCAATGCACTAAAGGCTCATTAAAAAGTCAGCGTCGAGGAACTCCCATCGCGGGACTAGCTTGATCTCGTTTCATCTTTAAAATTACCCTCCGAATCTGTCCATATCTGGATCCGGGATCCAGGATATGGGATCCGGGATATGGGATCCGGGATATGGGATATGGGATATGGGATATGGGATCCGGGATATGGGATATGGAATCCGGATCTGCCCGAATCTGCCCGACCTGCCCGACCTGCCCGAATCTGCCCGAACCTGCCCGAATCTGCCCGACCTGCCCGAATCTGCCCGACCTGCCCGAACCTGCCCGAATCTGCCCGACCTGCCCGAATATGTCCGAATCTGCCCGACCTGCCCGAATCTGCCCGACCTGCCCGAATCTGCCCGAATCTGCCCGAATCTGCCCGACCTGCCCGAACCTGCCCGAAGCTGCCCGAGTCTGTCCATATCTGGATCCGGGATCCAGGATATGGGATCCGGGATATGGGATCCGGGATATGGGATATGGGATATGGGATATGGGATATGGGATATGGGATCCGGGATATGGGATATGGAATCCGGATCTGCCAGAATCTGCCCGACTGCCCGAATCTGCCCGAATCTGCCCGACCTGCCCGACCTGCCCGAATCTGCCCGAATCTGCCCGACCTGCCCGACCTGCCCGAATCTGCCCGAATCTGCCCGACCTGCCCGAATCTGCCCGAATCTGCCCGACCTGCCCGAATCTGCCCGAATCTGCCCGACCTGCCCGAATCTGCCCGAATCTGCCCGAATCTGCCCGAAGCTGCCCGAACCTGCCCGAAGCTGCCCGAACCTGCCCGAATCTGCCCGACCTGCCCGAATCTGCCCGACCGGCCCGAATCTGCCCGAATCTGCCCGAATCTGCCCGAATCTGCCCGAAGTTGCCCGAAGCTGCCCGAATCTGTCCATATCTGGATCCGGGATCCAGGATATGGGATCCGGGATATGGGATCCGGGATATGGGATATGGGATCCGGGATATGGGATATGGGATCCGGATCTGCCCGAATCTGCCCGACCTGCCCGAATCTGCCCGAATCTGCCCGACCTGCCCGACCTGCCCGAATCTGCCCGAATCTGCCCGACCTGCCCGACCTGCCCGAATCTGCCCGAATATGCCCGAATCTGCCCGACCTGCCCGAATCTGCCCGAATATGCCCGAATCTGCCCGACCTGCCCGAATCTGCCCGAATCTGTCCGACCTGCCCGAATCTGCCCGAATCTGCCGGAATCTGCCCGACCTGCCCGAACCTGCCCGAATATGCCCGAATCTGCCCGACCTGCCCGAATCTACCCGAATCTGTCCGACCTGCCCGAATCTGCCCGAATCTGCCCGACCTGCCCGACCTGCCCGAACCTGCCCGAAGTTGCCCGAATCTGTCCATATCTGGATCCGGGATCCAGGATATGGGATCCGGGATATGGGATCCGGGATATGGGATATGGGGTATGGGATATGGGATCCGGGATATGGGATATGGGATATGGGATATGTGATATGGGATCCGGGATATGGGATATGGGATCCGGGATATGGGATCCGGGATATGGGATATGGGATCCGGGATATGGGATATGTGATATGGGATCCGGGATATGGGATATGGGATCCGGATCTGCGCGAATCTGCCCGACCTGCCCGAATCTACCCGAATCTGCCCGACCTGCTCGAATCTGCCCGAATCTGCCCGAATCTGCCCGAAGCTGCCCGAACCTGCCCGAATCTGCCCGACCTGCCCGAATCTGCCCGACCGGCCCGAATCTGCCCGAATCTGCCCGAATCTGCCCGAAGCTGCCCGAATCTGTCCATATCTGGATCCGGGATCCAGGATATGGGATCCGGGATATGGGATCCGGGATATGGGATATGGGATCCGGGATATGGGATATGGGATCCGGATCTGTCCGAATCTGCCCGACCTGCCCGAATCTGCCCGACCTGCCCGAATCTGCCCGACCTGCCCGACCTGCCCGAATCTGCCCGAATCTGCCCGACCTGCCCGAACCTGCCCGAATATGCCCGAACCTGCCCATATCTGCCCATATCTTCCCGAAACTGCCCGAATCAGCCCGAACCTGCCCATATCTGCCAATATCTGTCCATATCTGCCCATATCTGCCCGAATCTGCCCGAATCTGCCCGACCTGCCCGAATCTGCCCGAATCTGCCCGACATGCCCGACCTGCCCGAATCTGCCCGAATCTGCCCGAATCTGCCCGAAGCTGCCCGAACCTGCCCGAATCTGCCCGACCTGCCCGAATCTGCCCGACCTGCCCGACCTGCCCGAACCTGCCCGAATATGCCCGACCTGCCCATATCTGCCAATATCTGACCATATCTGCCCATATCTGCCCGAATCTGCCCGAATCTGCCCGACCTGCCCGAATCTGCCCGAATCTGCCCGACATGCCCGACCTGCCCGAATCTGCCCGAATCTGCCCGAAGCTGCCCGAAGCTGCCCGACCTGCCCGAATCTGCCCGACCTGCCCGAATCTGCCCGAAGCTGCCCGAACCTGCCCGAATCTGCCCGACCTGCCCGAATCTGCCCGAATCTGCCCGAATCTGCCAATATCTGTCCATATCTGCCCATATCTGCCCGAATCTGCCCGAATCTGCCCGAAGCTGCCCGAACCTGCCCGAATCTGCCCGACCTGCCCGAATCTGCCCGAATCTGCCCGAATCTGCCAATATCTGTCCATATCTGCCCATATCTGCCCGAATCTGCCCGAATCTGCCCGAAGCTGCCCGAACCTGCCCGAATCTGCCCGACCTGCCCGAACCTGCCCGAACCTGCCCGAATCTGTCCATATCTGGATCCGGGATCCAGGATATGGGATCCGGGATATGGGATCCGGGATATGGGATCCGGGATATGGGATATGGGATCCGGGATATGGGATATGGGATCCGGATCTGCCCGAATCTGCCCGACTTGCCCGAATCTGCCCGACCTGCCCGAATCTGCCCGAATCTGCCCGACCTGCCCGACCTGCCCGAATCTGCCCGAATCTGCCCGACCTGCCCGAACCTGCCCGAATATGCCCGAACCTGCCCATATCTGCCCATATCTTCCCGAAACTGCCCGAATCAGCCCGAACCTGCCCATATCTGCCAATATCTGTCCATATCTGCCCATATCTGCCCGAATCTGCCCGAATCTGCCCGACCTGCCCGAATCTGCCCGAATCTGCCCGACATGCCCGACCTGCCCGAATCTGCCCGAATCTGCCCGAATCTGCCCGAAGCTGCCCGAACCTGCCCGAATCTGCCCGACCTGCCCGAATCTGCCCGAATCTGCCCGAAGCTGCCCGAATCTGTCCATATCTGGATCCGGGATCCAGGATATGGGATCCGGGATATGGGATCCGGGATATGGGATATGGGATCCGGGATATGGGATATGGGATCCGGATCTGCCCGAATCTGCCCGACCTGCCCGAATCTGCCCGAATCTGCCAGACCTGCTCGACCTGCCCGAATCTGCCCGAATCTGCCCGAATCTGCCCGACCTGCCCGAATCTGCCCGACCTGCCCGAACCTGCCCGAAGCTGCCCGAATCTGTCCATATCTGGATCCGGGATCCAGGATATGGGATCCGGGATATGGGATCCGGGATATGGGATATGGGGTATGGGATATGGGATCCGGGATATGTGATCCGGGATATGGGATCCGGGATATGGGATATGTGTTATGGGATCCGGGATATGTGATATGGGATCCGGGATATGGGATATGGGATCCGGATCTGCCCGAATCTGCCCGAATCTGCCCGACCTGCCCGACCTGCCCGAATCTGCCCGACCTGCCCGAATCTGCCCGAATCTGCCCGAATCTGCCCGACCTGCTCGAATCTGCCCGAATCTGCCCGAATCTGCCCGAAGCTGCCCGAACCTGCTCGAATCTGCCCGACCTGCCCGAATCTGCCCGACCTGCCCGAATCTGCCCGAATCTGCCCGAAGCTGCCCGAATCTGTCCATATCTGGATCCGGGATCCAGGATATGGGATCCGGGATATGGGATCCGGGATATGGGATATGGGATCCGGGATATGGGATATGGGATCCGGATCTGCCCGAATCTGCCCGACCTGCCCGAATCTGCCCGAATCTGCCCGACCTGCCCGACCTGCCCGAATCTGCCCGAATCTGCCCGACCTGCCCGACCTGCCCGAATCTGCCCGAATCTGCCCGACCTGCCCGACCTGCCCGAACCTGCCCGAATCTGCCCGACCTGCCCGAAGCTGCCCGAACCTGCCCGAATCTGCCCGAAGCTGCCCGAATCTGTCCATATCTGGATCCGGGATCCAGGATATGGGATCCGGGATATGGGATCCGGGATATGGGATATGGGGTATGGGATATGGGATCCGGGATATGGGATATGGGATATGGGATCCGGGATACGGGATATGGGATCCGGGATATGGGATCCGGGATATGGGATCCGGGATATGGGATATGGGATCCAGGATATGGGATCCGGGATATGGGATCCGGGATATGGGATATGGGATATGGGATGTGGGATATGGGATCCGGGATATGGGATATGGGATCCGGGATATGGGATCCGGGATATGGGATCCGGGATATGGGATCCGGGATATGGGATATGGGATCCGGGATATGGGATATGTGATATGGGATCCGGGATATGTGATATGGGATCCGGGATATGGGATATGGGATCCGGATCTGCCCGAATCTGCCCGACCTGCCCGAATCTGCCCGAATCTGCCCGACCTGCCCGACCTGCCCGAATCTGCCCGAATCTGCCCGACCTGCCCGACCTGCCCGAATCTGCCCGAATCTGCCCGACCTGCCCGACCTGCCCGACCTGCCCGAATCTGCCCGAATCTGCCCGACATGCCCGACCTGCCCGAATCTGCCCGAATCTGCCCGAATCTGCCCGAAGCTGCCCGAACCTGCCCGAATCTGCCCGACCTGCCCGAACCTGCCCGAAGCTGCCCGAATCTGTCCATATCTGGATCCGGGATCCAGGATATGGGATCCGGGATATGGGATCCGGGATATGGGATATGGGGTATGGGATATGGGATCCGGGATATGGGATATGGGATATGGGATCCGGGATATGGGATATGGGATCCGGGATATGGGATCCGGGATATGGGATCCGGGATATGGGATATGGGATCCGGGATATGGGATATGGGATCCGGATCTGCCCGAATCTGCCCGACCTGCCCGAATCTGCCCGACCTGCCCGAATCTGCCCGAATCTGCCCGACCTGCCCGAACCTGCCCGAATATGCCCGAACCTGCCCATATCTGCCCATATCTTCCCGAAACTGCCCGAATCAGCCCGAACCTGCCCATATCTGCCAATATCTGTCCATATCTGCCCATATCTGCCCGAATCTGCCCGAATCTGCCCGACCTGCCCGAATCTGCCCGAATCTGCCCGACATGCCCGACCTGCCCGAATCTGCCCGAATCTGCCCGAATCTGCCCGAAGCTGCCCGAACCTGCCCGAATCTGCCCGACCTGCCCGAATCTGCCCGAATCTGCCCGAAGCTGCCCGAATCTGTCCATATCTGGATCCGGGATCCAGGATATGGGATCCGGGATATGGGATCCGGGATATGGGATATGGGATCCGGGATATGGGATATGGAATCCATATCTGCCCATATCTGCCCGAATCTGCCCATATCTGCCAATATCTGTCCATAACTGCCCATATCTGCCCGAATATGCCCGAATCTGCCCGACCTGCCCGAATCTACCCGAATCTGTCCGACCTGCCCGAATCTGCCCGAATCTGCCCGAATCTGCCCGACCTGCCCGAACCTGCCCGAAGCTGCCCGAATCTGTCCATATCTGGATCCGGGATCCAGGATATGGGATCCGGGATATGGGATCCGGGATATGGGATATGGGGTATGGGATATGGGATCCGGGATATGGGATATGGGATATGGGATATGGGATCCGGGATATGGGATATGGGATCCGGGATATGGGATCCGGGATATGGGATATGGGATCCGGGATATGGGATGTGTGATATGGGATCCGGGATATGGGATATGGGATCCGGATCTGCCCGAATCTGCCCGACCTGCCCGAATCTGCCCGAATCTGCCCGAATGTGCCCGAAGCTGCCCGAACCTGCCCGAATCTGCCCGACCTGCCCGAATCTGCCCGACCGGCCCGAATCTGCCCGAATCTGCCCGAAGCTGCCCGAATCTGTCCATATCTGCCCGACCTGCCCGAACCTGCCCGAAGCTGCCCGAATCTGTCCATATCTGGATCCGGGATCCAGGATATGGGATCCGGGATATGGGATCCGGGATATGGGATATGGGGTATGGGATATGGGATCCGGGATATGGGATATGGGATATGGGATATGGGATATGGGACCCGGATATGGGATATGGGATCCGGGATATGGGATCCGGGATATGGGATATGGGATCCGGGATATGGGATATGTGATATGGGATCCGGGATATGGGATATGGGATCCGGATCTGCCCGAATCTGCCCGACCTGCCCGAATCTGCCCGAATCTGCCCGACCTGCCCGAATCTGCCCGAATCTGCCCGAATGTGCCCGAAGCTGCCCGAACCTGCCCGAATCTGCCCGACCTGCCCGAATCTGCCCGACCGGCCCGAATCTGCCCGAATCTGCCCGAATCTGCCCGAAGCTGCCCGAATCTGTCCATATCTGGATCCGGGATCCAGGATATGGGATCCGGGATATGGGATATGTGATATGGGATCCGGGATATGGGATATGGGATCCGGATCTGCCCGAATCTGCCCGACCTGCCCGAATCTGCCCGAATCTGCCCGACCTGCCCGAATCTGCCCGACCTGCCCGAATCTGCCCGAATCTGCCCGACCTGCCCATATCTGCCAATATCTGTCCATATCTGCCCATATCTGCCCGAATCTGCCCGAATCTGCCCGACCTGCCCGAATCTGCCCGACCTGCCCGACCTGCCCGAATCTGCCCGAATCTGCTCGAAACTGCCCGACCTGCCCGAATCTGCCCGAATCTGCCCGAAGTGCCCGAACCTGCCCGAATATGCCCGAAGCTGACCGAATCTGTCCATATCTGGATCCGGGATCCAGGATATGGGATCCGGGATATGGGATCCGGGATATGGGATCCGGGATATGGGATATGGGATATGGGATGTGGGATATGGGATCCGGGATATGGGATATGGGATCCGGGATATGGGATCCGGGATATGGGATATGGGATCCGGGATATGGGATCCGGGATATGGGATCCGGGATATGGGATCCGGGATATGGGATATGGGATCCGGGATATGGGATATGTGTTATGGGATCCGGGATATGTGATATGGGATCCGGGATATGGGATATGGGATCCGGATCTGCCCGAATCTGCCCGAATCTGCCCGACCTGCCCGACCTGCCCGAACCTGCCCGAATATGCCCGAATCTGCCCGACCTGCCCGAATCTGCCCGAATCTGCCCGACCTGCCCGAATCTGCCCGAATCTGCCCGACCTGCCCGAACCTGCACGAATCTGCCCGAATCTGCCCGAATCTGCCCGACCTGCCCGGCCTGCCCGAATCTGCCCGAATCTGCCCGACCTGCCCGAACCTGCCCGAATATGCCCGAATCTGCCCGAAGCTGCCCGAACCTGCCCGAATCTGCCCGACCTGCCCGAATCTGCCCGACCGGCCCGAATCTGCCCGAATCTGCCCGAAGCTGCCCGAAGCTGCCCGAATCTGTCCATATCTGGATCCGGGATCCAGGATATGGGATCCGGGATATGGGATCCGGGATATGGGATATGGGATCCGGATCTGCCCGAATCTGCCCGACCTGCCCGAATCTGCCCGAATCTGCCCGACCTGCCCGACCTGCCCGAATCTGCCCGACCTGCCCGACCTGCCCGAATCTGCCCGAATCTGCCCGACCTGCCCGACCTGCCCGAATCTGCCCGAATCTGCCCGACCTGCCCGACCTGCCCGAATCTGCCCGAATCTGCCCGACCTGCCCGAACCTGCCCGAATATGCCCGAACCTGCCCATATCTGCCCATATCTTCCCGAAACTGCCCGAATCAGCCCGAACCTGCCCATATCTGCCAATATCTGTCCATATCTGCCCATATCTGCCCGAATCTGCCCGAATCTGCCCGACCTGCCCGAATCTGCCCGAATCTGCCCGACATGCCCGACCTGCCCGAATCTGCCCGAATCTGCCCGAATCTGCCCGAAGCTGCCCGAACCTGCCCGAATCTGCCCGACCTGCCCGAATCTGCCCGAATCTGCCCGAAGCTGCCCGAATCTGTCCATATCTGGATCCGGGATCCAGGATATGGGATCCGGGATATGGGATCCGGGATATGGGATATGGGATCCGGGATATGGGATATGGGATCCGGATCTGCCCGAATCTGCCCGACCTGCCCGAATCTGCCCGAATCTGCCAGACCTGCTCGACCTGCCCGAATCTGCCCGAATCTGCCCGAATCTGCCCGACCTGCCCGAATCTGCCCGACCTGCCCGAACCTGCCCGAAGCTGCCCGAATCTGTCCATATCTGGATCCGGGATCCAGGATATGGGATCCGGGATATGGGATCCGGGATATGGGATATGGGGTATGGGATATGGGATCCGGGATATGTGATCCGGGATATGGGATCCGGGATATGGGATATGTGTTATGGGATCCGGGATATGTGATATGGGATCCGGGATATGGGATATGGGATCCGGATCTGCCCGAATCTGCCCGAATCTGCCCGACCTGCCCGACCTGCCCGAATCTGCCCGACCTGCCCGAATCTGCCCGAATCTGCCCGAATCTGCCCGACCTGCTCGAATCTGCCCGAATCTGCCCGAATCTGCCCGAAGCTGCCCGAACCTGCTCGAATCTGCCCGACCTGCCCGAATCTGCCCGACCTGCCCGAATCTGCCCGAATCTGCCCGAAGCTGCCCGAATCTGTCCATATCTGGATCCGGGATCCAGGATATGGGATCCGGGATATGGGATCCGGGATATGGGATATGGGATCCGGGATATGGGATATGGGATCCGGATCTGCCCGAATCTGCCCGACCTGCCCGAATCTGCCCGAATCTGCCCGACCTGCCCGACCTGCCCGAATCTGCCCGAATCTGCCCGACCTGCCCGACCTGCCCGAATCTGCCCGAATCTGCCCGACCTGCCCGACCTGCCCGAACCTGCCCGAATCTGCCCGACCTGCCCGAAGCTGCCCGAACCTGCCCGAATCTGCCCGAAGCTGCCCGAATCTGTCCATATCTGGATCCGGGATCCAGGATATGGGATCCGGGATATGGGATCCGGGATATGGGATATGGGGTATGGGATATGGGATCCGGGATATGGGATATGGGATATGGGATCCGGGATACGGGATATGGGATCCGGGATATGGGATCCGGGATATGGGATCCGGGATATGGGATATGGGATCCAGGATATGGGATCCGGGATATGGGATCCGGGATATGGGATATGGGATATGGGATGTGGGATATGGGATCCGGGATATGGGATATGGGATCCGGGATATGGGATCCGGGATATGGGATCCGGGATATGGGATCCGGGATATGGGATATGGGATCCGGGATATGGGATATGTGATATGGGATCCGGGATATGTGATATGGGATCCGGGATATGGGATATGGGATCCGGATCTGCCCGAATCTGCCCGACCTGCCCGAATCTGCCCGAATCTGCCCGACCTGCCCGACCTGCCCGAATCTGCCCGAATCTGCCCGACCTGCCCGACCTGCCCGAATCTGCCCGAATCTGCCCGACCTGCCCGACCTGCCCGACCTGCCCGAATCTGCCCGAATCTGCCCGACATGCCCGACCTGCCCGAATCTGCCCGAATCTGCCCGAATCTGCCCGAAGCTGCCCGAACCTGCCCGAATCTGCCCGACCTGCCCGAACCTGCCCGAAGCTGCCCGAATCTGTCCATATCTGGATCCGGGATCCAGGATATGGGATCCGGGATATGGGATCCGGGATATGGGATATGGGGTATGGGATATGGGATCCGGGATATGGGATATGGGATATGGGATCCGGGATATGGGATATGGGATCCGGGATATGGGATCCGGGATATGGGATCCGGGATATGGGATATGGGATCCGGGATATGGGATATGGGATCCGGATCTGCCCGAATCTGCCCGACCTGCCCGAATCTGCCCGACCTGCCCGAATCTGCCCGAATCTGCCCGACCTGCCCGAACCTGCCCGAATATGCCCGAACCTGCCCATATCTGCCCATATCTTCCCGAAACTGCCCGAATCAGCCCGAACCTGCCCATATCTGCCAATATCTGTCCATATCTGCCCATATCTGCCCGAATCTGCCCGAATCTGCCCGACCTGCCCGAATCTGCCCGAATCTGCCCGACATGCCCGACCTGCCCGAATCTGCCCGAATCTGCCCGAATCTGCCCGAAGCTGCCCGAACCTGCCCGAATCTGCCCGACCTGCCCGAATCTGCCCGAATCTGCCCGAAGCTGCCCGAATCTGTCCATATCTGGATCCGGGATCCAGGATATGGGATCCGGGATATGGGATCCGGGATATGGGATATGGGATCCGGGATATGGGATATGGAATCCATATCTGCCCATATCTGCCCGAATCTGCCCATATCTGCCAATATCTGTCCATAACTGCCCATATCTGCCCGAATATGCCCGAATCTGCCCGACCTGCCCGAATCTACCCGAATCTGTCGGACCTGCCCGAATCTGCCCGAATCTGCCCGAATCTGCCCGACCTGCCCGAACCTGCCCGAAGCTGCCCGAATCTGTCCATATCTGGATCCGGGATCCAGGATATGGGATCCGGGATATGGGATCCGGGATATGGGATATGGGGTATGGGATATGGGATCCGGGATATGGGATATGGGATATGGGATATGGGATCCGGGATATGGGATATGGGATCCGGGATATGGGATCCGGGATATGGGATATGGGATCCGGGATATGGGATGTGTGATATGGGATCCGGGATATGGGATATGGGATCCGGATCTGCCCGAATCTGCCCGACCTGCACGAATCTGCCCGAATCTGCCCGAATGTGCCCGAAGCTGCCCGAACCTGCCCGAATCTGCCCGACCTGCCCGAATCTGCCCGACCGGCCCGAATCTGCCCGAATCTGCCCGAAGCTGCCCGAATCTGTCCATATCTGCCCGACCTGCCCGAACCTGCCCGAAGCTGCCCGAATCTGTCCATATCTGGATCCGGGATCCAGGATATGGGATCCGGGATATGGGATCCGGGATATGGGATATGGGGTATGGGATATGGGATCCGGGATATGGGATATGGGATATGGGATATGGGATATGGGACCCGGATATGGGATATGGGATCCGGGATATGGGATCCGGGATATGGGATATGGGATCCGGGATATGGGATATGTGATATGGGATCCGGGATATGGGATATGGGATCCGGATCTGCCCGAATCTGCCCGACCTGCCCGAATCTGCCCGAATCTGCCCGACCTGCCCGAATCTGCCCGAATCTGCCCGAATGTGCCCGAAGCTGCCCGAACCTGCCCGAATCTGCCCGACCTGCCCGAATCTGCCCGACCGGCCCGAATCTGCCCGAATCTGCCCGAATCTGCCCGAAGCTGCCCGAATCTGTCCATATCTGGATCCGGGATCCAGGATATGGGATCCGGGATATGGGATATGTGATATGGGATCCGGGATATGGGATATGGGATCCGGATCTGCCCGAATCTGCCCGACCTGCCCGAATCTGCCCGAATCTGCCCGACCTGCCCGAATCTGCCCGACCTGCCCGAATCTGCCCGAATCTGCCCGACCTGCCCATATCTGCCAATATCTGTCCATATCTGCCCATATCTGCCCGAATCTGCCCGAATCTGCCCGACCTGCCCGAATCTGCCCGACCTGCCCGACCTGCCCGAATCTGCCCGAATCTGCTCGAAACTGCCCGACCTGCCCGAATCTGCCCGAATCTGCCCGACCTGCCCGAACCTGCCCGAATATGCCCGAAGCTGACCGAATCTGTCCATATCTGGATCCGGGATCCAGGATATGGGATCCGGGATATGGGATCCGGGATATGGGATCCGGGATATGGGATATGGGATATGGGATGTGGGATATGGGATCCGGGATATGGGATATGGGATCCGGGATATGGGATCCGGGATATGGGATATGGGATCCGGGATATGGGATCCGGGATATGGGATCCGGGATATGGGATCCGGGATATGGGATATGGGATCCGGGATATGGGATATGTGTTATGGGATCCGGGATATGTGATATGGGATCCGGGATATGGGATATGGGATCCGGATCTGCCCGAATCTGCCCGAATCTGCCCGACCTGCCCGACCTGCCCGAACCTGCCCGAATATGCCCGAATCTGCCCGACCTGCCCGAATCTGCCCGAATCTGCCCGACCTGCCCGAATCTGCCCGAATCTGCCCGACCTGCCCGAACCTGCACGAATCTGCCCGAATCTGCCCGAATCTGCCCGACCTGCCCGGCCTGCCCGAATCTGCCCGAATCTGCCCGACCTGCCCGAACCTGCCCGAATATGCCCGAATCTGCCCGAAGCTGCCCGAACCTGCCCGAATCTGCCCGACCTGCCCGAATCTGCCCGACCGGCCCGAATCTGCCCGAATCTGCCCGAAGCTGCCCGAAGCTGCCCGAATCTGTCCATATCTGGATCCGGGATCCAGGATATGGGATCCGGGATATGGGATCCGGGATATGGGATATGGGATCCGGATCTGCCCGAATCTGCCCGACCTGCCCGAATCTGCCCGAATCTGCCCGACCTGCCCGACCTGCCCGAATCTGCCCGAATCTGCCCGACCTGCCCGACCTGCCCGAATCTGCCCGAATCTGCCCGACCTGCCCGACCTGCCCGAATCTGCCCGAATATGCCCGAATCTGCCCGACCTGCCCGAATCTGCCCGAACCTGCCCGAATCTGCCCGAATCTGCCCGAACCTGCCCGAACCTGCCCGAAGCTGCCCGAATCTGTCCATATCTGGATCCGGGATCCAGGATATGGGATCCGGGATATGGGATCCGGGATATGGGATATGGGGTATGGGGTATGGGATATGGGATCCGGTATATGGGATATGGGATATGGGATATGGGATATGGGATATGGGATCCGGGATATGGGATATGGGATCCGGGATATGGGATCCGGGATATGGGATCCGGGATATGGGATATGGGATCCGGGATATGGGATATGTGATATGGGATCCGGGATATGGGATATGGGATCCGGATCTGCCCGAATCTGCCCGACCTGCCCGAATCTGCCCGAATCTGCCCGACCTGCCCGAATCTGCCCGACCTGCCCGAATCTGCCCGAATCTGCCCGACCTGCCCATATCTGTCCATATCTGCCCATATCTGCCCGAATCTGCCCGAATCTGCCCGACCTGCCCGAATCTGCCCGACCTGCCCGACCTGCCCGAATCTGCCCGAATCTGCCCGAATCTGCCCGAATCTGCCCGACCTGCCCGAACCTGCCCGAATATGCCCGAAGCTGACCGAATCTGTCCATATCTGGATCCGGGATCCAGGATATGGGATCCGGGATATGGGATCCGGGATATGGGATCCGGGATATGGGATATGGGATATGGGATGTGGGATATGGGATCCGGGATATGGGATATGGGATCCGGGATATGGGATCCGGGATATGGGATATGGGATCCGGGATATGGGATCCGGGATATGGGATCCGGGATATGGGATCCGGGATATGGGATATGGGATCCGGGATATGGGATATGTGATATGGGATCCGGGATATGTGATATGGGATCCGGGATATGGGATATGGGATCCGGATCTGCCCGAATCTGCCCGACCTGCCCGAATCTGCCCGACCTGCCCGAATCTGCCCGACCTGCCCGACCTGCCCGAATCTGCCCGAATCTGCCCGACCTGCCCGAACCTGCCCGAATATGCCCGAACCTGCCCATATCTGCCCATATCTTCCCGAAACTGCCCGAATCAGCCCGAACCTGCCCATATCTGCCAATATCTGTCCATATCTGCCCATATCTGCCCGAATCTGCCCGAATCTGCCCGAAGCTGCCCGAACCTGCCCGAATCTGCCCGACCTGCCCGAATCTGTCCATATCTGGATCCGGGATCCAGGATATGGGATCCGGGATATGGGATCCGGGATATGGGATATGGGATCCGGGATATGGGATATGGGATCCGGATCAGCCCGAATCTGCCCGACCTGCCCGAATCTGCCCGAATCTGCCCGACCTGCCCGACCTGCCCGACCCGCCAGAATCTGCCCGAATCTGCCCGACCTGCCCGAACCTGCCCGAACCTGCCCGAATCTGCCCGACCTGCCCGAACCTGCCCGAACCTGCCCGAATCTGCCCGACCTGCCTGAATCTGCCCATATCTGCCAATATCTGACCACATCTGCCCATATCTGCCCGAATCTGCCCGAATCTGCCCGAATCTGCCCGACCTGCCCGAACCTGCCCGAATATGCCCGAAGCTGACCGAATCTGTCCATATCTGGATCCGGGATCCAGGATATGGGATCCGGGATATGGGATCCGGGATATGGGATCCGGGATATGGGATATGGGATATGGGATGTGGGATATGGGATCCGGGATATGGGATATGGGATCCGGGATATGGGATCCGGGATATGGGATCCGGGATATGGGATATGGGGTATGGGATATGGGATCCGGGATATGGGATATGGGATATGGGATATGGGATCCGGGATATGGGATATGGGATCCGGGATATGGGATCCGGGATATGGGATCCGGGATCCGGGATATGGGATCCGGGATATGGGATCCGGGATATGGGATCCGGGATATGGGATATGGGATCCGGGATATGGGATATGTGTTATGGGATCCGGGATATGTGATATGGGATCCGGGATATGGGATATGGGATCCGGATCTGCCCGAATCTGCCCGAATCTGCCCGACCTGCCCGACCTGCCCGAACCTGCCCGAATATGCCCGAATCTGCCCGACCTGCCCGAATCTGCCCGAATCTGCCCGACCTGCCCGAATCTGCCCGAATCTGCCCGACCTGCCCGAACCTGCACGAATCTGCCCGAATCTGCCCGAAGCTGCCCGAACCTGCCCGAATCTGCCCGACCTGCCCGAATCTGCCCGACCGGCCCGAATCTGCCCGAATCTGCCCGAAGCTGCCCGAAGCTGCCCGAATCTGTCCATATCTGGATCCGGGATCCAGGATATGGGATCCGGGATATGGGATCCGGGATATGGGATATGGGATCCGGATCTGCCCGAATCTGCCCGACCTGCCCGAATCTGCCCGAATCTGCCCGACCTGCCCGACCTGCCCGAATCTGCCCGAATCTGCCCGACCTGCCCGACCTGCCCGAATCTGCCCGAATCTGCCCGACCTGCCCGACCTGCCCGAATCTGCCCGAATATGCCCGAATCTGCCCGACCTGCCCGAATCTGCCCGAACCTGCCCGAATCTGCCCGAATCTGCCCGACCTGCCCGAACCTGCCCGAAGCTGCCCGAATCTGTCCATATCTGGATCCGGGATCCAGGATATGGGATCCGGGATATGGGATCCGGGATATGGGATATGGGGTATGGGGTATGGGATATGGGATCCGGTATATGGGATATGGGATATGGGATATGGGATATGGGATCCGGGATATGGGATATGGGATCCGGGATATGGGATCCGGGATATGGGATCCGGGATATGGGATATGGGATCCGGGATATGGGATATGTGATATGGGATCCGGGATATGGGATATGGGATCCGGATCTGCCCGAATCTGCCCGACCTGCCCGAATCTGCCCGAATCTGCCCGACCTGCCCGAATCTGCCCGACCTGCCCATATCTGTCCATATCTGCCCATATCTGCCCGAATCTGCCCGAATCTGCCCGACCTGCCCGAATCTGCCCGACCTGCCCGACCTGCCCGAATCTGCCCGAATCTGCCCGAATCTGCCCGAATCTGCCCGACCTGCCCGAACCTGCCCGAATATGCCCGAAGCTGACCGAATCTGTCCATATCTGGATCCGGGATCCAGGATATGGGATCCGGGATATGGGATCCGGGATATGGGATCCGGGATATGGGATATGGGATATGGGATGTGGGATATGGGATCCGGGATATGGGATATGGGATCCGGGATATGGGATCCGGGATATGGGATATGGGATCCGGGATATGGGATCCGGGATATGGGATCCGGGATATGGGATCCGGGATATGGGATATGGGATCCGGGATATGGGATATGTGATATGGGATCCGGGATATGTGATATGGGATCCGGGATATGGGATATGGGATCCGGATCTGCCCGAATCTGCCCGACCTGCCCGAATCTGCCCGACCTGCCCGAATCTGCCCGACCTGCCCGACCTGCCCGAATCTGCCCGAATCTGCCCGACCTGCCCGAACCTGCCCGAATATGCCCGAACCTGCCCATATCTGCCCATATCTTCCCGAAACTGCCCGAATCAGCCCGAACCTGCCCATATCTGCCAATATCTGTCCATATCTGCCCATATCTGCCCGAATCTGCCCGAATCTGCCCGAAGCTGCCCGAACCTGCCCGAATCTGCCCGACCTGCCCGAATCTGTCCATATCTGGATCCGGGATCCAGGATATGGGATCCGGGATATGGGATCCGGGATATGGGATATGGGATCCGGGATATGGGATATGGGATCCGGATCAGCCCGAATCTGCCCGACCTGCCCGAATCTGCCCGAATCTGCCCGACCTGCCCGACCTGCCCGACCCGCCAGAATCTGCCCGAATCTGCCCGACCTGCCCGAACCTGCCCGAACCTGCCCGAATCTGCCCGACCTGCCCGAACCTGCCCGAACCTGCCCGAATCTGCCCGACCTGCCTGAATCTGCCCATATCTGCCAATATCTGACCACATCTGCCCATATCTGCCCGAATCTGCCCGAATCTGCCCGAATCTGCCCGACCTGCCCGAACCTGCCCGAATATGCCCGAAGCTGACCGAATCTGTCCATATCTGGATCCGGGATCCAGGATATGGGATCCGGGATATGGGATCCGGGATATGGGATCCGGGATATGGGATATGGGATATGGGATGTGGGATATGGGATCCGGGATATGGGATATGGGATCCGGGATATGGGATCCGGGATATGGGATCCGGGATATGGGATATGGGGTATGGGATATGGGATCCGGGATATGGGATATGGGATATGGGATATGGGATCCGGGATATGGGATATGGGATCCGGGATATGGGATCCGGGATATGGGATCCGGGATATGGGATATGGGATCCGGGATATGGGATATGTGATATGGGATCCGGGATATGGGATATGGGATCCGGATCTGCCCGAATCTGCCCGAATCTGCCCGACCTGCCCGACCTGCCCGAATCTGCCCGACCTGCCCGAATCTGCCCGAATCTGCCCGAATCTGCCCGACCTGCCCGACCCGCCAGAATCTGCCCGAATCTGCCCGAATCTGCCCGACCTGCCCGATCCTGCCCGAATCTGCCCGAATCTGCCCGAATCTGCCCGACCTGCCCGACCCGCCAGAATCTGCCCGAATCTGCCCGAATCTGCCCGACCTGCCCGACCTGCCCGAATCTGCCCGACCTGCCCGAACCTGCACGAAGCTTCCCGAATCTGTCCATATCTGGATCCGGGATCCAGGATATGGGATCCGGGATGTGGGATCCGGGATATGGGATATGGGGTATGGGATATGGGATCCGGGATATGGGATATGGGATATGGGATCCGGGATATGGGATCCGGGATATGGGATATGGGATCCGGGATATGGGATATGTGATATGGGATCCGGGATATGTGATATGGGATACGGGATATGGGATATGGGATCCGGATCTGCCCGGATATGCCCGACCTGCCCGAATCTGCCCGAATCTGCCCGAATCTGCCCGACCTGCCCGAATCTGCCCGACCTGCCCGAATCTGCCCGACCTGCCCGAACCTGCCCATATCTGCCAATATCTGTCCATATCTGCCCATATCTGCCCGAATCTGCCCGAATCTGCCGACCTGCCCGAATCTGCCCGACCTGCCCGAATCTGCCCGACCTGCCCGAACCTGCCCATATCTGCCAATATCTGTCCATATCTGCCCATATCTGCCCGAATCTGCCCGAATCTGCCCGAAGCTGCCCGAACCTGCCCGAATCTGCCCGACCTGCCCGAATCTGCCCGACCTGCCCGAACCTGCCCGAAGCTGCCCGGATCTGTCCATATCTGGATCCGGGATCCAGGATATGGGATCCGGGATATGGGATCCGGGATATGGGATATGGGGTATGGTATATGGGATCCGGGATATGGGATCCGGGATATGGGATCCGGGATATGGGATATGGGATCCGGGATATGGGATATGTGTTATGGGATCCGGAATATGTGACATGGGATCCGGGATATGGGATATGGGATCCGGATCTGCCCGAATCTGCCCGAATCTGCCCGACCTGCCCGACCTGCCCGAATCTGCCCGACCTGCCCGAATCTGCCCGAATCTGCCAATATCTGTCCATATCTGCCCATATCTGCCCGAATCTGCCCGAATCTGCCCGACCTGCCCGACCCGCCAGAATCTGCCCGAATCTGCCCGACCTGCCCGACCCTCCAGAATCTGCCCGAATCTGCCCGACCTGCCCGAACCTGCCCGAACCTGCCCGAATCTGCCCGACCTGCCCGAACCTGCCCGAACCTGCCCGAATCTGCCCGACCTGCCTGAATCTGCCCATATCTGCCAATATCTGTCCATATCTGCCCATATCTGCCCGAATCTGCCCGAATCTGCCCGACCTGCCCGACCCGCCAGAATCTGCCCGAATCTGCCCGACCTGCCTGAATCTGCCCGAACCTGCCCGAATCTGCCCGAAGCTGCCCGAATCTGTCCATATCTGGATCCGGGATCCAGGATATGGGATCCGGGATATGGGATCCGGGATATGGGATATGGGATCCGGGATATGGGATATGGGATCCGGATCTGCCCGAATCTGCCCGACCTGCCCGAATCTGCCCGAATCTGCCCGACCTGCCCGACCTGCCCGAATCTGCCCGAATCTGCCCGACCTGCCCGACCTGCCCGAATCTGCCCGAATCTGCCCGACCTGCCCGAACCTGCCCGAATATGCCCGAATCTGCCCGACCTGCCCGAATCTGCCCGACCTGCCCGAATCTGCCCGAATCTGCCCGACCTGCCCGACCTGCCCGAATCTGCCCGACCTGCCCGAACCTGCCCGAACCTGCCCAAATCTGCCCGACCTGCCCGAAGCTGCCCGAATCTGTCCATATCTGGATCCGGGATCCAGGATATGGGATCCGGGATATGGGATCCGGGATATGGGATATGGGATCCGGGATATGTGATATGGGATCCGGATCTGCCCGAATCTGCCCGACCTGCCCGAATCTGCCCGAATCTGCCCGACCTGCCCGACCTGCCCGAATCTGCCCGAATCTGCCCGACCTGCCCGAACCTGCCCGAATATGCCCGAATCTGCCCGACCTGCCCGAATCTGCCCGATCTGCCCGAATCTGCCCGACCTGCCCGAATCTGCCCGAATCTGCCCGACCTGCCCAACCTGCCCGAATCTGCCCGAATCTGCCCGACCTGCCCGACCTGCCCGAATCTGCCCGAACCTGCCCATATCTGCCCATATCTGCCCGAAACTGCCCGAATCTGCCCGACCTGCCCGACCCGCCCGAATCTGCCCGAATCTGCCCGACCTGCCCGAACCTGCCCGAACCTGCCCGAATCTGCCCGAATCTGCCCGACCTGCCCGACCTGCCCGAATCTGCCCGACCTGCCCGAATCTGCCCGAATCTGCCCGAATCTGCCCGACCTGCCCGACCCGCCAGAATCTGCCCGAATCTGCCCGACCTGCCCGAACCTGCCCGAACCTGCCCGAATCTGCCCGACCTGCCCGACCTGCCCGAACCTGCCCGAACCTGCCCGAATCTGCCCGACCTGCCTGAATCTGCCCATATCTGCCAATATCTGTCCATATCTGCCCATATCTGCCCGAATCTGCCCGAATCTGCCCGACCTGCCCGAATCTGCCCGAATCTGCCCGAATCTGCCCGACCTGCCCGACCTGCCCGACTCTGCCCGACCTGCCCGAACCTGCCCGAACCTGCCCGAATCTGCCCGACCTGCCCGAATCTGCCCGAACCTGCCCGAATCTGCCCGAAGCTGCCCGAATCTGTCCATATCTGGATCCGGGATCCAGGATATGGGATCCGGGATATGGGATCCGGGATATGGGATATGGGATCCGGGATATGGGATATGGGATCCGGATCTGCCCGAATCTGCCCGAATCTGCCCGAATCTGCCCGACCTGCCCGACCTGGCCGAATCTGCCCGAATCTGCCCGACCTGCCCGACCTGCCCGAATCTGCCCGAATCTGCCCGACCTGCCCGACCTGGCCGAATCTGCCCGAATCTGCCCGACCTGCCCGACCTGCCCGAATCTGCCCGAATCTGCCCGACCTGCCCGAACCTGCCCGAATATGCCCGAATCTGCCCGACCTGCCCGAATCTGCCCGACCTGCCCGAATCTGCCCGAATCTGCCCGACCTGCCCGAATCTGCCCGAATCTGCCCGACCTGCCCGACCTGCACGAAGCTTCCCGAATCTGTCCATATCTGGATCCGGGATCCAGGATATGGGATCCGGGATGTGGGATCCGGGATATGGGATATGGGGTATGGGATATGGTATCCGGGATATGGGATATGGGATATGGGATCCGGGATATGGGATCCGGGATATGGGATATGGGATCCGGGATATGGGATATGTGATATGGGATCCGGGATATGTGATATGGGATACGGGATATGGGATATGGGATCCGGATCTGCCCGGATATGCCCGACCTGCCCGAATCTGCCCGAATCTGCCCGAATCTGCCCGAATCTGCCCGACCTGCCCGAATCTGCCCGACCTGCCCGAATCTGCCCGACCTGCCCGACCTGCCCGAATCTGCCCGAATCTGCCCGACCTGCCCGAACCTGCCCGAATATGCCCGAACCTGCCCATATCTGCCCATATCTTCCCGAAACTGCCCGAATCAGCCCGAACCTGCCCATATCTGCCAATATCTGTCCATATCTGCCCATATCTGCCCGAATCTGCCCGAATCTGCCCGAAGCTGCCCGAACCTGCCCGAATCTGCCCGACCTGCCCGAATCTGCCCGACCTGCCCGAATCTGCCCGACCTGCCCGAATCTGCCCGAAGCTGCCCGAATCTGTCCATATCTGGATCCGGGATCCAGGATATGGGATCCGGGATATGGGATCCGGGATATGGGATATGGGATCCGGGATATGGGATATGGGATCCGGATCAGCCCGAATCTGCACGACCTGCCCGAATCTGCCCGAATCTGCCCGACCTGCCCGACCTGCCCGAATCTGCCCGAATCTGCCCGACCTGCCCGACCTGCCCGAATCTGCCCGAATCTGCCCGACCTGCCCGAACCTGCCCGAATATGCCCGAACCTGCCCATTTCTGCCAATATCTGACCACATCTGCCCATATCTGCCCGAATCTGCCCGAATCTGCCCGACCTGCCCGAATCTGCCCGAATCTGCCCGACCTGCCCGACCTGCACGAAGCTTCCCGAATCTGTCCATATCTGGATCCGGGATCCAGGATATGGGATCCGGGATGTGGGATCCGGGATATGGGATATGGGGTATGGGATATGGTATCCGGGATATGGGATATGGGATATGGGATCCGGGATATGGGATCCGGGATATGGGATATGGGATCCGGGATATGGGATATGTGATATGGGATCCGGGATATGTGATATGGGATACGGGATATGGGATATGGGATCCGGATCTGCCCGGATATGCCCGACCTGCCCGAATCTGCCCGAATCTGCCCGAATCTGCCCGAATCTGCCCGACCTGCCCGAATCTGCCCGACCTGCCCGAATCTGCCCGAATCTGCCCGACCTGCCCGAACCTGCCCGAATATGCCCGAACCTGCCCATATCTGCCCATATCTTCCCGAAACTGCCCGAATCAGCCCGAACCTGCCCATATCTGCCAATATCTGTCCATATCTGCCCATATCTGCCCGAATCTGCCCGAATCTGCCCGAAGCTGCCCGAACCTGCCCGAATCTGCCCGACCTGCCCGAATCTGCCCGACCTGCCCGAATCTGCCCGACCTGCCCGAATCTGCCCGAAGCTGCCCGAATCTGTCCATATCTGGATCCGGGATCCAGGATATGGGATCCGGGATATGGGATCCGGGATATGGGATATGGGATCCGGGATATGGGATATGGGATCCGGATCAGCCCGAATCTGCCCGACCTGCCCGAATCTGCCCGAATCTGCCCGACCTGCCCGACCTGCCCGAATCTGCCCGAATCTGCCCGACCTGCCCGACCTGCCCGAATCTGCCCGAACCTGCCCATATCTGCCAATATCTGTCCATATCTGCCCATATCTGCCCGAATCTGCCCGAATCTGCCCGAAGCTGCCCGAACCTGCCCGAATCTGCCCGACCTGCCCGAATCTGCCCGACCTGCCCGAATCTGCCCGACCTGCCCGAATCTGCCCGACCTGCCCGAATCTGCCCGAAGCTGCCCGAATCTGTCCATATCTGGATCCGGGATCCAGGATATGGGATCCGGGATATGGGATCCGGGATATGGGATATGGGATCCGGGATATGGGATATGGGATCCGGATCAGCCCGAATCTGCCCGAATCTGCCCGAATCTGCCCGACCTGCCCGACCCGCCCGAATCTGCCCGAATCTGCCCGACCTGCCCGAACCTGCCCGAACCTGCCCGAATCTGCCCGAATCTGCCCGACCTGCCCGACCTGCCCGAATCTGCCCGACATGCCCGAATCTGCCCGAAGCTGCCCGAATCTGTCCATATCTGGATCCGGGATCCAGGATATGGGATCCGGGATATGGGATCCGGGATATGGGATATGGGATCCGGGATATGGGATATGGGATCCGGATCAGCCCGAATCTGCCCGAATCTGCCCGAATCTGCCCGACCTGCCCGACCCGCCCGAATCTGCCCGAATCTGCCCGACCTGCCCGAACCTGCCCGAACCTGCCCGAATCTGCCCGAATCTGCCCGACCTGCCCGACCTGCCCGAATCTGCCCGACATGCCCGAATCTGCCCGAATCTGCCCGAATCTGCCCGAATCTGCCCGACCTACCCGACCCGCCAGAATCTGCCCGAATCTGCCCGACCTGGCCGAACCTGCCCGAACCTGCCCGAATCTGCCCGACCTGCCCGAACCTGCCCGAACCTGCCCGAATCTGCCCGACCTGCCTGAATCTGCCCATATCTGCCAATATCTGTCCATATCTGCCCATATCTGCCCGAATCTGCCCGAATCTGCCCGACCTGCCCGACCCGCCAGAATCTGCCCGAATCTGCCCGACCTGCCCGAACCTGCCCGAACCTGCCCGAATCTGCCCGACCTGCCCGAACCTGCCCGAACCTGCCCGAATCTGCCCGACCTGCCCGAATCTGTCCGAATCTGCCCGACCTGCCCGAACCTGCACGAAGCTTCCCGAATCTGTCCATATCTGGATCCGGGATCCAGGATATGGGATCCGGGATGTGGGATCCGGGATATGGGATATGGGGTATGGGATATGGGATCCGGGATATGGGATATGGGATATGGGATCCGGGATATGGGATCCGGGATATGGGATATGGGATCCGGGATATGGGATATGTGATATGGGATCCGGGATATGTGATATGGGATACGGGATATGGGATATGGGATCCGGATCTGCCCGGATATGCCCGACCTGCCCGAATCTGCCCGAATCTGCCCGAATCTGCCCGAATCTGCCCGACCTGCCCGACCTGCCCGAATCTGCCCGAATCTGCCCGACCTGCCCGAACCTGCCCGAATATGCCCGAACCTGCCCATATCTGCCAATATCTGACCACATCTGCCCATATCTGCCCGAACCTGCCCGAACCTGCCCGAATCTGCCCGAATCTGCCCGACCTGCCCGACCTGCCCGAATCTGCCCGACCTGCCCGAATCTGCCCGAATCTGCCCGACCTGCCCGACCTGCCCGAATCTGCCCGACCTGCCCGAACCTGCCCGAACCTGCCCAAATCTGCCCGACCTGCCCGAAGCTGCCCGAATCTGTCCATATCTGGATCCGGGATCCAGGATATGGGATCCGGGATATGGGATCCGGGATATGGGATATGGGATCCGGGATATGGGATATGGGATCCGGATCTGCCCGAATCTGCCCGACCTGCCCGAATCTGCCCGAATCTGCCCGACCTGCCCGACCTGCCCGAATCTGCCCGAATCTGCCCGACCTGCCCGAACCTGCCCGAATATGCCCGAATCTGCCCGACCTGCCCGAATCTGCCCGATCTGCCCGAATCTGCCCGACCTGCCCGAATCTGCCCGAATCTGCCCGACCTGCCCGACCTGCCCGAATCTGCCCGAATCTGCCCGACCTGCCCGACCTGCCCGAATCTGCCCGAATCTGCCCGAATCTGCCCGAACCTGCCCGAATATGCCCGAATCTGCCCGACCTGCCCGAATCTGCCCGACCTGCCCGAATCTGCCCGAATCTGCCCGACCTGCCCGAATCTGCCCGAATCTGCCCGACCTGCCCGAACCTGCACGAAGCTTCCCGAATCTGTCCATATCTGGATCCGGGATCCAGGATATGGGATCCGGGATGTGGGATCCGGGATATGGGATATGGGGTATGGGATATGGGATCCGGGATATGGGATATGGGATATGGGATCCGGGATATGGGATCCGGGATATGGGATATGGGATCCGGGATATGGGATATGTGATATGGGATCCGGGATATGTGATATGGGATACGGGATATGGGATATGGGATCCGGATCTGCCCGGATATGCCCGACCTGCCCGAATCTGCCCGAATCTGCCCGAATCTGCCCGAATCTGCCCGAACCTGCCCGAATATGCCCGAACCTGCCCATATCTGCCAATATCTGACCACATCTGCCCATATCTGCCCGAACCTGCCCGAACCTGCCCGAATCTGCCCGAATCTGCCCGACCTGCCCGACCTGCCCGAATCTGCCCGACCTGCCCGAATCTGCCCGAATCTGCCCGACCTGCCCGACCTGCCCGAATCTGCCCGACCTGCCCGAACCTGCCCGAACCTGCCCAAATCTGCCCGACCTGCCCGAAGCTGCCCGAATCTGTCCATATCTGGATCCGGGATCCAGGATATGGGATCCGGGATATGGGATCCGGGATATGGGATATGGGATCCGGGATATGGGATATGGGATCCGGATCTGCCCGAATCTGCCCGACCTGCCCGAATCTGCCCGAATCTGCCCGACCTGCCCGACCTGCCCGAATCTGCCCGAATCTGCCCGACCTGCCCGAACCTGCCCGAATATGCCCGAATCTGCCCGACCTGCCCGAATCTGCCCGATCTGCCCGAATCTGCCCGACCTGCCCGAATCTGCCCGAATCTGCCCGACCTGCCCGACCTGCCCGAATCTGCCCGAATCTGCCCGACCTGCCCGACCTGCCCGAATCTGCCCGAATCTGCCCGAATCTGCCCGAACCTGCCCGAATATGCCCGAATCTGCCCGACCTGCCCGAATCTGCCCGACCTGCCCGAATCTGCCCGAATCTGCCCGACCTGCCCGAATCTGCCCGAATCTGCCCGACCTGCCCGAACCTGCACGAAGCTTCCCGAATCTGTCCATATCTGGATCCGGGATCCAGGATATGGGATCCGGGATGTGGGATCCGGGATATGGGATATGGGGTATGGGATATGGGATCCGGGATATGGGATATGGGATATGGGATCCGGGATATGGGATATGGGATCCGGGATATGGGATATGTGATATGGGATCCGGGATATGTGATATGGGATACGGGATATGGGATATGGGATCCGGATCTGCCCGGATATGCCCGACCTGCCCGAATCTGCCCGAATCTGCCCGAATCTGCCCGAATCTGCCCGACCTGCCCGACCTGCCCGAATCTGCCCGAATCTGCCCGACCTGCCCGAACCTGCCCGAATATGCCCGAACCTGCCCATATCTGCCCATATCTGCCCGAAACTGCCCGAATCAGTCCGAACCTGCCCATATCTGCCAATATCTGTCCATATCTGCCCATATCTGCCCGAATCTGCCCGAATCAGCTCGAACCTGCCCATATCTGCCAATATCTGTCCATATCTGCCCATATCTGCCCGAATCTGCCCGACCTGCCCGAATCTGTCCATATCTGGATCCGGGATCCAGGATATGGGATATGGGATATGGGATATGGGATCCGGATCTGCCCGAATCTGCCCGAATCTGCCCGACCTGCCCGAATCTGCCCGAAGCTGCCCGAACCTGCCCGACCTGCCCGAATCTGCCCGAATCTGCCCGAATCTGCCCGAATCTGCCCGAAGCTGCCCGAATCTGTCCATATCTGGATCCGGGATCCAGGATATGGGATCCGGGATATGGGATCCGGGATATGGGATATGGGATACGGGATACGGGATATGGGATCCGGATCTGCCCGAATCTGCCCGACCTGCCCGAATCTGCCCGAATCTGCCCGACCTGCCCGACCTGCCCGAATCTGCCCGACCTGCCCGAATCTGCCCGAATCTGCCCGACCTGCCCGAATCTGCCCGACCTGCCCGAACCTGCCCGAAGCTGCCCGAATCTGTCCATATCTGGATCCGGGATCCAGGATATGGGATCCGGGATATGGGATCCGGGATATGGGATATGGGGTATGGGATATGGGATCCGGGATATGGGATCCGGGATATGGGATCCGGGATATGGGATATGGGATCCGGGATATGGGATATGTGTTATGGGATCCGGGATATGTGATATGGGATCCGGGATATGGGATATGGGATCCGGATCTGCCCGAATCTGCCCGAATCTGCCCGACCTGCCCGACCCGCCCGAATCTGCCCGAATCTGCCCGACCTGCCCGACCTGCCCGAACCTGCCCGAACCTGCCCGAATCTGCCCGACCTGCCTGAATCTGCCCATATCTGCCAATATCTGTCCATATCTGCCCATATCTGCCCGAATCTGCCCGAATCTGCCCGACCTGCCCGAATCTGCCCGAATCTGCCCGAATCTGCCCGACCTGCCCGACCTGCCCGACTCTGCCCGACCTGCCCGAACCTGCCCGAACCTGCCCGAATCTGCCCGACCTGCCCGAATCTGCCCGAACCTGCCCGAATCTGCCCGAAGCTGCCCGAATCTGTCCATATCTGGATCCGGGATCCAGGATATGGGATCCGGGATATGGGATCCGGGATATGGGATATGGGATCCGGGATATGGGATATGGGATCCGGATCTGCCCGAATCTGCCCGACCTGCCGAATCTGCCCGACCTGCCCGAATCTGCTCGAATCTGCCCGAATCTGCCCGAAGCTGCCCGAATCTGTCCATATCTGGATCCGGGATCCAGGATATGGGATCCGGGATATGGGATCCGGGATATGGGATATGGGATCCGGGATATGGGATATGGGATCCGGATCTGCCCGAATCTGCCCTACCTGCCCGAATCTGCCCGAATCTGCCCGACCTGCCCGACCTGCCCGAATCTGCCCGAATCTGCCCGACCTGCCCGAACCTGCCCGAATATGCCCGAACCTGCCCATATCTGCCAATATCTGTCCATATCTGCCCATATCTGCCCGAATCTGCCCGAATCTGCCCGAATCTGCCCGACCTGCCCGAACCTGCCCGAACCTGCCCGAATCTGCCCGACCCGCCCGAATCTGCCCGAATCTGCCCGACCTGCCCGAACCTGCCCGAATCTGCCCGACCTGCCCGACCCGCCCGAATCTGCCCGAATCTACCCGACCTGCCCGAACCTGCCCGAACCTGCCCGAATCTGCCCGACCTGCCCGAATCTGCCCGACCTGCCCGACCTGCCCGAATCTGCCCGAATCTGCCCGACCTGCCCGAACCTGTCCATATCTGCCAATATCTGTCCATATCTGCCCATATCTGCCCGAATCTGCCCATATCTGCCAATATCTGTCCATATCTGCCCATATCTGCCCGAATCTGCCCGAATCTGCCCGACCTGCCCGAACCTGCCCGAACCTGCCCGAATCTGCTCGAATCTGCCCGAATCTGCCCGAAGCTGCCCGAATCTGTCCATATCTGGATCCGGGATCCAGGATATGGGATCCGGGATATGGGATCCGGGATATGGGATATGGGATCCGGGATATGGGATATGGGATCCGGATCTGCCCGAATCTGCCCGACCTGCCCGACCTGCCCGAATCTGCCCGACCTGCCCGACCTGCCCGAATCTGCCCGAATCTGCTCGACCTGCCCGAAACTGCCCGAATATGCCCGAACCTGCCCATATCTGCCAATATCTGTCCATATCTGCCAATATCTGTCCATATCTGCCCATATCTGCCCGAATATGCCCGAATCTGCCCGACCTGCCCGAACCTGCCCGAATATGCCCGAATCTGCCCGACCTGCCCGAATCTGCCCGACCTGCCCAAATCTGCCCGAATCTGCCCGAACCTGCCCGAACCTGCCCGAATCTGCCCGACCTGCCCGAATCTGTCCGAATATGCCCGAACCTGCCCATATCTGCCCGAAACTGCCCGAATCAGCCCGAACCTGCCCATATCTGCCAATATCTGTCCATATCTGCCCATATCTGCCCGAATCTGCCCGAATCTGTCCGACCTGCCCGAATCTGCCCGAATCAGCCCGAATCTGCCCGACCTGCCCGACCTGCCCGAATCTTCCCAACCTGCCCGAACCTGCCCGAATCTGCCCGAAGCTGCCCGAATCTGTCCATATCTGGATCCGGGATCCAGGACATGGGATCCGGGATATGGGATCCGGGATATGGGATCCGGGATATGGGATCCGGGATATGGGATATGGGATATGGGATCCGGGATATGGGATATGGGATCCGGATCTGCCCGAATCTGCCCGACCTGCCCGAATCTGCCCGAATCTGCCCGACCTGCCCGAATCTGCCCGAACCTGCCCGAACCTGCCCGAATCTGCCCGACCTGCCCGAATCTGTCCGACCTGCCCGAATCTGTCCGAATATGCCCGAACCTGCCCGAATCTGCCAATATCTGTCCATATCTGCCCGAAACTGCCCGAATCAGCCCGAACCTGCCCATATCTGCCAATATCTGTCCATATCTGCCCATATCTGCCCGAATCTGCCCGAATCTGCCCGACCTGCCCGAATCTGCCCGAATCTGCCCGACCTGCCCGAATCTGCCCGAATCTGCCCGACCTGCCCGAATCTGCCCGAATCTGCCCGACCTGCCCGAACCTGCCCGAATATGCCCGAACCTGCCCATAACTGCCCATATCTGCCCGAAACTGCCCGAATCAGCCCGAACCTACCCATATCTGCCAATATCTGTCCATATCTGCCCATATCTGCCCGAATCTGCCCGAAACTGCCCGACCTGCCCGAATCTGCCCGAATCTGCCCGACCTGGCCGAATCTGCCCGAACCTGCCCGAATCTGCCCGAATCTGCCCGAATCTGCCCGACCTGCCCGAATCTGCCCGAATCTGCCCGACCTGCCCGAATCTGCCCGAATCTGCCCGACCTGCCCGACCTGCCCGAAACTGCCCGAATCTGCCCGAACCTGCCCGAATCTGCTCGACCTGCCCGAATCTGCCCGACCTGCCCGAATCTGCCCGAATCTGCCCGAAGCTGCCCGAATCTGTCCATATCTGGATCCGGGATCCAGGACATGGAATCCGGGATATGGGATCCGGGATATGGGATATGGGATCCGGGGTATGGGATATGGGATCCGGATCTGCCCGAATCTGCCCGACCTGCCCGAATCTGCCCGAATCTGGATCCGGGATCCAGGATATGGGATCCGGGATATGGGATATGGGATCCGGATCTGCCCGAATCTGCCCGACCTGCCCGACCTGCCCATATCTGCCCATATCTGCCCGAATCTGCCCGAATCTGCCCGAATCTGGATCCGGGATCCAGGATATGGGATCCGGGATATGGGATATGGGATCCGGATCTGCCCGAATCTGCCCGACCTGCCCGACCTGCCCATATCTGCCCATATCTGCCCGAATCTGCCCGACCTGCCAGACCTGCCCGAATCTGCCCGAATTGCTCGACCTGCCCGAACCTGCCCGAATATGCCCGAACCTGCCCATATCTGCCAATATCTGTCCATATCTGCCAATATCTGTCCATATCTGCCCATATCTGCCTGAATATGCCCGAATCTGCCCGACCTGCCCGAACCTGCCCGAATATGCCCGAATCTGCCCGACCTGCCCGAATCTGCCCGACCTGCCCGAACCTGCCCGAATATGCCCGAACCTGCCCATATCTGCCCATATCTGCCCGAAACTGCCCGAATCAGCTCGAACCTGCCCATATCTGCCAATATCTGTCCATATCTGCCCGAATCTGCCCGACCTGCCCGACCTGCCCGACCTGCCCGAATCTGCCCGAAGCTGCCCGAATCTGTCCATATCTGGATCCGGGATCCAGGATATGGGATCCGGGATATGGGATCCGGGATATGGGATATGGGATATGGGATGTGGGATATGGGATCCGGGATATGGGATATGGGATCCGGGATATGGGATCCGGGATATGGGATCCGGGATATGGGATCCGGGATATGGGATCCGGGATATGGGATATGGGATATGGGATATGGATCCGGGATATGGCATATGGGATCCGGATCTGCCCGAATCTGCCCGACCTGCCCGAATCTGCCCGAATCTGCCCGACCTGCCCGAACCTTCCCGAACCTGCCCGAATCTGCCCGACCTGCCCGAATCTGCCCGAATCTGCCCGACCTGCCCGACCTGCCCGAATCTGCCCGAATCTGCCCGACCTGCCCGAATCTGCCCGACCTGCCCGAATCTGCTCGAATCTGCCCGAATCTGCCCGAAGCTGCCCGAATCTGTCCATATCTGGATCCGGGATCCAGGATATGGGATCCGGGATATGGGATATGGGATCCGGGATATGGGATATGGGATCCGGGATATGGGATATGGGATCCGTATCTGCCCGAATCTGCCCGAACCTGCCCGAACCTGCCCGAATCTGCCCGACCTGCCCGAATCTGCCCGAATCTGCCCGACCTGCCCGACATGCCCGACCTGCCCGAATCTGCCCGACATGCCCGAATCTGCCCGAATCTGCCCGACCTGCCCGAATCTGCCCGAATATGCCCGAACCTGCCCATATCTGCCCATATCTGCCCGAAACTGCCCGATACAGCCCGAACCTGCCCATATCTGCCAATATCTGTCCATATCTGCCCGAACCTGCCCGAACCTGCCCGAATCTGCCCGACCTGCCCGAACCTGCCCGAACCTGCCCGAATCTGCCCGACCTGCCCGAATCTGTCCGACCTGCCCGAATCTGTCCGAATATGCCCGAACCTGCCCGAATCTGCCAATATCTGTCCATATCTGCCCGAAACTGCCCGAATCAGACCGAACCTGCCCATATCTGCCAATATCTGTCCATATCTGCCCATATCTGCCCGAATCTGCCCATATCTGCCAATATCTGTCCATTTCTGCCCATATCTGCCCGAATCTGCCCGAATCTGCCCGACCTGCCCGACCTGCCCGAATCTGCCCGACCTGCCCGAATCTGCTCGAATCTGCCCGAATCTGCCCGAAGCTGCCCGAATCTGTCCATATCTGGATCCGGGATCCAGGATATGGGATCCGGGATATGGGATATGGGATCCGGGATATGGGATATGGGATCCGGGATATGGGATATGGGATCCGTATCTGCCCGAACCTGCCCGAATCTGCCCGACCTGCCCGAATCTGTCCGAATATGCCCGAACCTGCCCATATCTGCCCATATCTGCCCGAAACTGCCCGAATCAGCCCGAACCTGCCCATATCTGCCAATATCTGCCCGAATCTGCCCGACCTGCCCGAATCTGCCCGATCTGCCCGACCTGCCCGAATCTGCCCGAATCTGCCCGACCTGCCCGACCTGCCCGAATCTGCCCGAATCTGCTCGACCTGCCCGAACCTGCCCGAATATGCCCGAACCTGCCCATATCTGCCAATATCTGTCCATATCTGCCAATATCTGTCCATATCTGCCCATATCTGCCCGAATATGCCCGAATCTGCCCGACCTGCCCGAACCTGCCCGAATATGCCCGAATCTGCCCGACCTGCCCGAATCTGCCCGAACCTGCCCATATCTGCCCATATCTGCCCGAAACTGCCCGAATCAGCCCGAACCTGCCCATATCTGCCAATATCTGTCCATATCTGCCCATATCTGCCCGAATCTGCCCGAATCTGCCCGACCTGCCCGAATCTGCCCGAATATGACCGAACCTGCCCATATCTGCCAATATCTGTCCATATCTGCCCATATCTGCCCGAATCTGCCCGAATCTGCCCGACCTGCCCGAATCTGCCCGACCTGCCCGAACCTGCCCGAATATGACCGAACCTGCCCATATCTGCCAATATCTGTCCATATCTGCCCATATCTGCCCGAATCTGCCCGAATCTGCCCGACCTGCCCGAACCTGCCCGAACCTGCCCGAATCTGCCCGACCTGCCCGAATCTGCCCGAATCTGCCCGACCTGCCCGACCTGCCCGAATCTGCCCGAATCTGCCCGACCTGCCCGAACCTGCCCGAACCTGCCCGAATCTGTCCATATCTGGATCCGGGATCCAGGATATGGAATCCGGGATATGGGATCCGGGATATGGGATATGGGATCCGGATCTGCCCGAATCTGCCCGACCTGCCCGAATCTGCCCGAATCTGCCCGACCTGCCCGAATCTGCCCGAATCTGCCCGACCTGCCCGACCTGCCCGAATCTGCCCGAATCTGCCCGACCTGCCCGAACCTGCCCGAATATGCCCGAACCTGCCCATATCTGCCCATATCTGCCCGAACCTGCCCGAATCTGCCCGAAGCTGCCCGAATCTGTCCATATCTGGATCCGGGATCCAGGATATGGGATCCGGGATATGGGATCCGGGATATGGGATATGGGGTATGGGATATGGGATCCGGGATATGGGATATGGGATATGGGATGTGGGATATGGGATCCGGGATATGGGATATGGGATCCGGGATATGGGATCCGGGATATGGGATATGTGATATTGGGATCCGGGATATGTGATATGGGATCCGGGATATGGGATCCGGGATATGGGATCCGGGATATGGGATCCGGGATATGGGATATGGGATCCGGGATATGGGATCCGGGATATGGGATATGGGATCCGGGATATGGGATCCGGGATATGGGATATGTGATATCGGATCCGGGATATGGGATATGGGATCCGGATCTGCCCGACCTGCCCGAATCTGCCCGACCTGCCCATATCTGCCAATATCTGTCCATATCTGCCCATATCTGCCCGAATCTGCCCGAATCTGCCCGACCTGCCCGAATCTGCCCGAATCTGCCCGACATGCCCGACCTGCCCGAATCTGCCCGACCTGCTCGAATCTGCCCGAATCTGCCCGACCTGCCCGAATCTGCCCGAATCTGCCAGAAACTGCCCGACCTGCCGACCTGCCCGAATCTGCCCGAATCTGCTCGAATCTGCCCGACATGCCCGACCTGCCCGAATCTGCCCGAATCTGCCCGACCTGCCCGAATCTGCCCGAATCTGCCCGACCTGCCCGACCTGCCCGAATCTGCCCGAATCTGCCCGACCTGCCCGAACCTGCCCATATCTGCCAATATCTTTCCATATCTGCCCGAATCTGCCCGAATCTGCCCGAATCTGCCCGACCTGCCCGAACCTGCCCGAACCTGCCCGAATCTGCCCGACCCGCCCGAATCTGCCCGAATCTGCCCGACCTGCCCGAACCTGCCCGAATCTGCCCGACCTGCCCGACCCGCCGAATCTGCCCGAATCTACCCGACCTGCCAGAACCTGCCCGAACCTGCCCGAATCTGCCGACCTGCCCGAATCTGCCCGACCTGCCCGACCTGCCCGAATCTGCCCGAATCTGCCCGACCTGCCCGAACCTGCCCATATCTGCCAATATCTGTCCATATCTGCCCATATCTGCCCGAATCTGCCCATATCTGCCAATATCTGTCCATATCTGCCCATATCTGCCCGAATCTGCCCGAATCTGCCCGACCTGCCCGAACCTGCCCGAACCTGCCCGAATCTGCTCGAATCTGTCCATATCTGGATCCGGGATCCAGGATATGGGATCCGGGATATGGGATCCGGGATATGGGATATGGGATCCGGGATATGGGATATGGGATCCGGATCTGCCCGAATCTGCCCGACCTGCCCGAATCTGCCCGACCTGCCCGACCTGCCCGAATCTGCCCGACCTGCCCGACCTGCCCGAATCTGCCCGAATCTGCTCGACCTGCCCGAACCTGCCCGAATATGCCCGAACCTGCCCATATCTGCAATATCTGTCCATATCTGCCATATCTGTCCATATCTGCCCATATCTGCCCGAATATGCCCGAATCTGCCCGACCTGCCCGAACCTGCCCGAATATGCCCGAATCTGCCCGACCTGCCCGAATCTGCCCGACCTGCCCAAATCTGCCCGAATCTGCCCGAACCTGCCCGAACCTGCCCGAATCTGCCCGACCTGCCCGAATCTGTCCGAATATGCCCGAACCTGCCCATATCTGCCCGAAACTGCCCGAATCAGCCCGAACCTGCCCATATCTGCCAATATCTGTCCATATCTGCCCATATCTGCCCGAATCTGCCCGAATCTGTCCGACCTGCCCGAATCTGCCCGAATCAGCCCGAATCTGCCCGACCTGCCCGACCTGCCCGAATCTTCCCAACCTGCCCGAACCTGCCCGAAGCTGCCCGAAGCTGCCCGAATCTGTCCATATCTGGATCCGGGATCCAGGACATGGGATCCGGGATATGGGATCCGGGATATGGGATCCGGGATATGGGATCCGGGATATGGGATATGGGATATGGGATCCGGGATATGGGATATGGGATCCGGATCTGCCCGAATCTGCCCGACCTGCCCGAATCTGCCCGAATCTGCCCGACCTGCCCGAATCTGCCCGAATCTGCCCGAATCTGCCCGAACCTGCCCGACCTGCCCGACCTGACCGAATCAGCCCGAATCTGCTCGACCTGCCCGAACCTGCCCGAATATGCCCGAACCTGCCCATATCTGCCAATATCTGTCCATATCTGCCCATATCTGCCCGAATATGCCCGAATCTGCCCGACCTGCCCGAACCTGCCCGAATATGCCCGAATCTGCCCGACCTGCCCGAATCTGCCCGACCTGCCCAAATCTGCCCGAATCTGCCCGAACCTGCCCGAACCTGCCCGAATCTGCCCGACCTGCCCGAATCTGTCCGAATATGCCCGAACCTGCCCATATCTGCCCGAAACTGCCCGAATCAGCCCGAACCTGCCCATATCTGCCAATATCTGTCCATATCTGCCCATATCTGCCCGAATCTGCCCGAATCTGTCCGACCTGCCCGAATCTGCCCGAATCAGCCCGAATCTGCCCGACCTGCCCGACCTGCCCGAATCTTCCCAACCTGCCCGAACCTGCCCGAATCTGCCCGAAGCTGCCCGAATCTGTCCATATCTGGATCCGGGATCCAGGACATGGGATCCGGGATATGGGATCCGGGATATGGATCCGGGATATGGGATCCGGGATATGGGATATGGATATGGGATCCGGGATATGGGATATGGATCCGGATCTGCCCGAATCTGCCCGACCTGCCCGAATCTGCCCGAATCTGCCCGACCTGCCCGAATCTGCCCGAATCTGCCCGAATCTGCCCGAACCTGCCCGACCTGCCCGACCTGACCGAATCAGCCCGAATCTGCTCGACCTGCCCGAACCTGCCCGAATATGCCCGAACCTGCCCATATCTGCCAATATCTGTCCATATCTGCCAATATCTGCCCGAATATGCCCGAATCTGCCCGACCTGCCCGAATCTGCCCGAATATGCCCGAATCTGCCCGACCTGCCCGAATCTGCCCGACCTGCCCAAATCTGCCCGAATCTGCCCGAATCTGCCCGAATCTGCCCGACATGCCCGACCTGCCCGAATCTGCCCGAATCTGCCCGACCTGCCCGAACCTGCCCGAACCTGCCCGAATCTGCCCGACCTGCCCGAATCTGTCCGACCTGCCCGAATCTGTCCGAATATGCCCGAACCTGCCCGAATCTGCCAATATCTGTCCATATCTGCCCGAAACTGCCCGAATCAGCCCGAACCTGCCCATATCTGCCAATATCTGTCCATATCTGCCCATATCTGCCCGAATCTGCCCGAATCTGCCCGACCTGCCCGAATCTGCCGAATCTGCCCGACCTGCCCGAATCTGCCCGAATCTGCCCGACCTGCCCGAACCTGCCCGAATATGCCCGAACCTGCCCATAACTGCCCATATCTGCCCGAAACTGCCCGAATCAGCCCGAACCTACCCATATCTGCCAATATCTGTCCATATCTGCCCATATCTGCCCGAATCTGCCCGAAACTGCCCGACCTGCCCGAATCTGCCCGAATCTGCCCGACCTGGCCCGAATCTGCCGAACCTGCCCGACCTGCACGAATCTGCCCGAATCTGGATCCGGGATCCAGGATATGGGATCCGGGATATGGATATGGGATCCGGATCTGCCCGAATCTGCCCGACCTGCCCGACCTGCCCATATCTGCCCATATCTGCCCGATACCTTCTCTGCGCCCCCCCCGACCTGCCAGACCTGCCCGAATCTGCCCGAATTGCTCGACCTGCCCGAACCTGCCCGAATATGCCCGAACCTGCCCATATCTGCCAATATCTGTCCATATCTGCCAATATCTGTCCATATCTGCCCATATCTGCCTGAATATGCCCGAATCTGCCCGACCTGCCCGAACCTGCCCGAATATGCCCGAATCTGCCCGACCTGCCCGAATCTGCCCGACCTGCCCGAACCTGCCCGAATATGCCCGAACCTGCCCATATCTGCCCATATCTGCCCGAAACTGCCCGAATCAGCTCGAACCTGCCCATATCTGCCAATATCTGTCCATATCTGCCCGAATCTGCCCGACCTGCCCGAATCTGCCCGACCTGCCCGACCTGCCCGACCTGCCCGAATCTGCCCGAAGCTGCCCGAATCTGTCCATATCTGGATCCGGGATCCAGGATATGGGATCCGGGATATGGGATCCGGGATATGGGATCCGGGATATGGGATATGGGATCCGGGATATGGATCCGGGATATGGATATGGGATATGGGATGTGGGATATGGGATCCGGGATATGGGATATGGGATCCGGGATATGGGATCCGGGATATGGGATCCGGGATATGGGATCCGGGATATGGGATCCGGGATATGGGATATGGGATATGGGATATGGGATCCGGGATATGGCATATGGGATCCGGATCTGCCCGAATCTGCCCGACCTGCCCGAATCTGCCCGAATCTGCCCGACCTGCCGAACCTGCCCGAACCTGCCCGAATCTGCCCGACCTGCCCGAATCTGCCCGAATCTGCCCGACCTGCCCGACCTGCCCGAATCTGCCCGAATCTGCCCGACCTGCCCGACCTGCCCGAATCTGCCCGACCTGCCCGAATCTGCTCGAATCTGCCCGAATCTGCCCGAAGCTGCCCGAATCTGTCCATATCTGGATCCGGGATCCAGGATATGGGATCCGGGATATGGGATATGGGATCCGGGATATGGGATATGGGATCCGGGATATGGGATATTGGATCCGTATCTGCCCGAATCTGCCCGAACCTGCCCCGAACCTGCCCGAATCTGCCCGACCTGCCCGAATCTGCCCGAATCTGCCCGACCTGCCCGACCTGCCCGAATCTGCCCGAATCTGCCCGACCTGCCCGAACCTGCCCATATCTGCCAATATCTGTCCATATCTGCCCATATCTGCCCGAATCTGCCCGAATCTGCCCGACCTGCCCGACCTGCCCGAATCTGCCCGACCTGCCCGAATCTGCTCGAATCTGCCCGAATCTGCCCGAAGCTGCCCGAATCTGTCCATATCTGGATCCGGGATCCAGGATATGGGATCCGGGATATGGGATATGGGATCCGGGATATGGGATATGGGATCCGGATATGGGATATGGGATCCGTATCTGCCCGAACCTGCCCGAATCTGCCCGACCTGCCCGAATCTGTCCGAATATGCCCGAACCTGCCCATATCTGCCCATATCTGCCCGAAACTGCCCGAATCAGCCCGAACCTGCCCATATCTGCCAATATCTGTCCATATCTGCCCATATCTGCCCGAATCTGCCCGAATCTGCCCGACCTGCCCGAATCTGCCCGAATCTGCCCGAATCTGCCCGACATGCCCGACCTGCCCGAATCTGCCCGAATCTGCCCGACCTGCCCGAATCTGCCCGAATCTGTCCGACCTGCCCGAATCTGCCCGAATCTGCCCGAATCTGCCCGACCTGCCCGACCTGCCCGAATCTGCCCGAATCTGCCCGACCTGCCCGAACCTGCCCATATCTGCCAATATCTGTCCATATCTGCCCATATCTGCCCGAATCTGCCCATATCTGCCAATATCTGTCCATATCTGCCCATATCTGCCCGAAACTGCCCGAATCTGTCCGACCTGCCCGACCTACCCGAATCTGCCCGAATCTGCCCGACCTGCCCGAATCTGCCCGAATCTGCCCGACCTGCCCGAACCTGCCCGAATATGACCGAACCTGCCCATATCTGCCAATATCTGTCCATATCTGCCCATATCTGCCCGAATCTGCCCATATCTGCCAATATCTGTCCATATCTGCCCATATCTGCCGAATCTGCCCGAATCTGCCCGACCTGCCCGAATCTGCCTGAATCAGCCCGAACCTGCCCGACCTGCCCGACTTGCCCGACCTGCCCGACCTGCCCGAATCTGCCCGAATCTGCCCGACCTGCCCGAACCTGCCCGAATATGACCGAACCTGCCCATATCTGCCAATATCTGTCCATATCTGCCCATATCTGCCCGAATCTGCCCATATCTGCCAATATCTGTCCACATCTGCCCGAATCTGCCCGACCTGCCCGAATCTGCCCGACCTGCCCGACCTGCCCGAATCTGCCCGAATCTGCCCGACCTGCCCGAATCTGCCCGAATCTGCCCGACCTGCCCGAATCTGCCCGAATCTGCCGAAACTGCCCGACCTGCCCGAATCTGCCCGAATCTGCCAATATCTGTCCATATCTGCCCATATCTGCCCGAATCTGCCCGAACCTGCCCGAACCTGCCCGAATCTGCCCGACCTGCCCGAATCTGCCCGAATCTGCCCGACCTGCCCGACCTGCCCGAATCTGCCCGAATCTGTCCGCCCTGCCCGAACCTGCCCATATCTGCCAATATCTGTCCATATCTGCCCATATCTGCCCGAATCTGCCCATATCTGCAATATCTGTCCATATCTGCCCATATCTGCCCGAATGTGCCCGAATCTGCCCGAATCTGCCCGAATCTGCCCGAATCTGCCCGACCTGCCCGAATCTGCCCGAATCTGCCCGACCTGCCCGAACCTGCCCGAACCTGCCCGAATCTGCCCGGCCTGCCCGAATCTGTCCGAATATGCCCGAACCTGCCCATATCTGCCCATATCTGCCCAAAACTGCCCGAATCAGCCCGAACCTGCCCATATCTGCCAATATCTGTCCATATCTGCCCATATCTGCCCGAATCTGCCCGAATCTGCCCGACCTGCCCGAATCTGCCCGAATCTGCCCGAATCTGCCCGACATGCCCGACCTGCCCGAATCTGCCCGACCTGCTCGAATCTGCCCGAATCTGCCCGACCTGCCCGAATCTGCCCGAATCTGCCCGAAACTGCCCGACCTGCCCGAACCTGCCCGAATATGACCGAACCTGCCCATATCTGCCAATATCTGTCCATATCTGCCCATATCTGCCCGAATCTGCCCATATCTGCCAATATCTGTCCATATCTGCCCGAATCTGCCCGACCTGCCCGAATCTGCCCGACCTGCCCGAATCTGCCCGACCTGCCCGACCTGCCCGAATCTGCCCGAATCTGCCCGACCTGCCCGAATCTGCCCGAATCTGCCCGACCTGCCCGAATCTGCCCGAATCTGCCCGACCTGCCCGAATCTGCCCGAATCTGCCAATATCTGTCCATATCTGCCCATATCTGCCCGAATCTGCCCGAATCTGCCCGACCTGCCCGAACCTGCCCATATCTGCCAATATCTGTCCATATCTGCCCATATCTGCCCGAATCTGCCCATATCTGCCAATATCTGTCCATATCTGCCCATATCTGCCCGAATCTGCCCGAATCTGCCCGAATCTGCCCGAATCTGCCCGACCTGCCCGACCTGCCCGACCTGCCCGAATCTGCCCGAATCTGCCCGAATCTGCCCGACCTGCCCGAATCTGCCCGAATCTGCCCGAATCTGCCCGACCTGCCCGACCTGCCCGAAACTGCCCGACCTGCCCGAACCTGCCCGAATCTGCCCGAATCTGCCCGAATCTGCCCGACCTGCCCGAATCTGCCCGAATCTGCCCGACCTGCCCGAACCTGCCCGAATCTGCCCGAATCTGCCCGACCTGCCCGAACCTGCCCGAATCTGCCCGAAGCTGCCCGAATCTGTCCATATCTGGATCCGGATCCAGGATATGTGATATGGGATCCGGGATATGTGATATGGGATCCGGGATATGGGATATGGGATCCGGATCTGCCCGAATCTGCCCGACCTGCCCGAATCTGCCCGAATCTGCCCGACCTGCCCGAATCTGCCGAATCTGCCCGAAACTGCCCGACCTGCCCGAATCTGCCCGAAACTGCCCGACCTGCCCGAATCTGCCCGAATCTGCCCGACCTGCCCGACCTGCCCGAATCTGCCCGAATCTGCCCGAATCTGCCCGACCTGCCCGAATCTGCCCGAATCTGCCCGAATCTGCCCGACCTGCCCGACCTGCCCGAAACTGCCCGACCTGCCCGAACCTGCCCGAATCTGTCCATATCTGGATCCGGGATCCAGGATATGGGATCCGGGATATGGGATCCGGGATATGGGATCCGGGATATGGGATGTGGGATCCGGGATATGGGATCCGGGATAGGGGATATGGGATCCGGGATATGGGATCCGGGATATGGGATCCGGGATATGGGATATGTGATATGGGATCCGGGATATGGGATATGGGATCCGGATCTGCCCGAATCTGCCCGACCTGCCCGAATCTGCCCGAATCTGCCCGACCTGCCCGAACCTGCCCGAATCTGCCCGACCTGCCCGAATCTGCCCGAATCTGCCCGAATCTGCCCGAATCTGCCCGACCTGCCCGACCTGCCCGACCTGCCCGAATCTGCCCGAATCTGCCCGAATCTACCCGACCTGCCCGAATCTGCCCGAATCTGCCCGAATCTGCCCGACTGCCCGAAACTGCCCGACCTGCCCGAACCTGCCCGAATCTGTCCATATCTGGATCCGGGATCCAGGATATGGGATCCGGATATGGGATCCGGGATATGGGATCCGGGATATGGGATATGGGATCCGGGATATGGGATCCGGGATATGGGATATGGGATCCGGATATGGGATCCGGATATGGGATCCGGGATATGTGATATGGGATCCGGGATATGGGATATGGGATCCGATCTGCCCGAATCTGCCCGACCTGCCCGAATCTGCCCGAATCTGCCCGACCTGCCCGAACCTGCCCGAATCTGCCCGAAGCTGCCCGAATCTGCCCGACCTGCCCGAATCTGCCCGAAT